>NC_081550.1:21545541-21556740 GCF_901000735.1 Corylus avellana | reverse complement strand
TTTAATATTTTGATTTTAAAAAAAGATAAAAAAAAAATTAATTTCTGCTGCCACGTGTCAGTTGGCACTGTAGCTGGAACAGTGCCGGGCCTGGCTCTTGCCAAACATGGCTAATAAAATTATAGACCAATTATAGGTCTCATGTTATTCCAAAAAATAAAATAAACAATTAATTATGAAATATAATGGTTCTATGTTTTCTTCTCGGATGCCATAGAATTATTAACATTAATATGCAAAGCATTTGATCACATATTAACAACATCAGCTCCTTCCCTTCTACGCATGCTGATGGCCCCAACACGACGAAACTTTGTAACAATAAAGAGCAAGCTAGATTTAGTTGAGAAATGATCTGCTATTTGATCAAAGCAACCTTAAGTTCTTCGGGGCAAACAGGAAACTGGCCGGTTTGGTTTCCTCTTCCAATGTATATGAGAAAATGTTTATACATGATCCCACGCAATAAATACTTGTTAAATCTAGTCTTCAAGATGTAGTTCAATCGGCTGTGAATCACGCCTTATGAAGCGGTGGTTACAAGTTCGAATCCCCCCTCCCCCTTTCTTTGTGTGGACATGTCAAAAAAAAAAAAAAAGACTTGTTAAATCTGTTTATATGTATATCTTTGGTCATTTTTTATAAGTCTTTTTTCAAATTAATTACTGAATTTATAGTTTTATGAAAGAGTTCAATCAGTTGAATCACGTCTCATAAAGTAGAAGGCATTAAATAAAATATCTCTCCCCTTTCTCTCCCATTGTGCAATATATATACTGAATCTTTATATGCTCTATCATTGTTGATTTTGAAAAACGAAAAAAGAAAAACTAAAATAGACAAAAGTAGACATAAAACAATTTAATTAAAAAAAAAAAAAAGTCTAGTTATCGGCTATGTTTGTCATTGGCCTTCAAAAAATAACGTGCAACTATCTGATATGCACCCAGTCTATTGGTTACTGTAAAAGACAAATTTTGCAGCCCAATCGCATAGGAGGTTTTCCATTTCAGGATACTCATCATCCGTTTGACACTTTGACTTCTCCTCGTCCAATGAAAAAGTTTGGCAAGCTGCCAAGCAGGGAGCAGAGAACCAGACATAACCTTCATTTTTTACTACATAAATGACGAAAGAGATTATTAGAGGATTACAATTTTTACGATAAAATTTTTAATAAATTGATGAAATAATTATAATCATAATAATTAATTTTTTAATTACACATTCATAATTATTTTACCAATTATTCTCATGATGAAATTGCCACTATTTGTGTCCACCTCCATAATCTTCTTCATTTCAAGTTTGAAGCAACTACTCTACAGTAGCAACTCAAGAAAATTTTAACGCAAAAACATAAAAGAAATAATATGTGGAACAGTAGAACCAATGTTTAAATTTATACGGTATCAATATGAGAAAACCAGTGAAAATAGTGTTCCATTCATATATGCGATTAAAGTGTTCGAAATTCACATGAACATCTTGAACTTATCAGTCATAACGCTACAAATTAAATCATTGCTGAAAAATAACACGTAACAATTTGCTTAATGATCATGGCCTTTTGAAATATCTTTAATAAATGCATCAAGATTTGTTTCAGATGACCCACCGTCAACAATTGCGCCTCGGCAAACCTCTTGAAGTTCTTTTGCTCTTTTCCTCATTTCATTCCCTTCATTGCTATTTTGATCCATAAACCTTTTCACAAGCTTTGATATTTCTCCCCTTGTCACATCTTTTTTAACCCTCCATCCAACCTTCCAGTCCTCCACAATCCATTTACTATTTGGGATTTGATCCCAAAATATAGGGAAAGTAAGCATAGGAACACCAGCAAAAGCAGACTCCAGTGTGGAATTCCAACCACAATGTGTCAAAAACCCTCCTACTGAGGGGTGGCACAACACCTTCAATTGCTCACACCAAGGCACCACTAAACCCATATCACCACAACAAGTATCTTTAGGTCGATTAGCTTCCCCACGTGACACCAATAAGTATCTCACACCGCTATCCTGCAGCCCACCTATAATTTCATCTATTTGAGCACTTGAAACCATAATGAAACTTCCAAATGAGATGTATAAGACAGAGTCTGTAGGTTGAGAATCTAGCCACCGAAAATAGTTGACGCTAGTGTGAGCATCTGTTAAATTGGAATTCTTTTGAAGTTCAAAATAGGGTATGGTGGGGCCAATAGGGTACACCGGAAAAGGAAGTTTTGCTTTTAAAGTGTCAATAGCTTCAGATTCAAGCTCGTGGATAGAAGCGAATATAAGATATTGTGCTTTAGAAAGCGATGAAAGACCTTCCATGGTTCGATGCAAGACTACTGGACCGTTTCCATACATAAAGGTGGGAAGATCTACAACATGTGTAGCAGACACTCCTGGAATGTAGTCCACAAGCTCATCTCCGCGTTCTTAATTAAACACACGGCAAAGAGCATACAAAAAGCAATGTAAGTAAGAATTTTGCATTAAAGGTAGCCATACCACTTCAAAAGGTTAGATTCTAGGGCTGGCCTAATTACATCTTTGACGTTGGGGTGCAACCACCCCAAAACCAGCCAAAGGAGATGACTAATCGCACCTCATATGTCATATGAGGTGGTTGATCCCATAACAACTTTTTAATAACTTTTATTTAAAAATAAAATTTTCATTTCATAAACTTTTAATAAAAATAATTGGGTGAATTATACATGAGATCATTTTATTACAAAGGTACATAGATGTATAAGCTCATTTTGAATTCAAGCATATTTGAGATAAGAAACTTAAAAAGTACATCTATGACTTTTTTTTATTTATTTTAAAAATAGCCAAAAATGCACTTTTGCACAAAGTTTAATAATGAAGCTTTTTTCTCTTCTTGGCTTAAAAGCTTTATTTATCAAAGCAATTTCAAACACGCTCTAAAAAGTTCAAAATTGCGTTGTAGGGAAAGCTTGAAAATGAAGTTTTGTTTTTTCTTTGACAAGTCCACACAAGAAGAGAAAAATAGGAAAATAGGATTTGAACTAGTGTCATTCGTTTAATGAGACGTGGTCCCCAACCAATTAAGAATTTGTTTGGGTGTGCGTTTGAAGGTTCTAAAAGTGCGTTTAACACTTAAAAAGTCCATTAGAACAAAAAAGTAACTGTTTAGTAAAAAAAATTAAAAGCGCTTTTAAGAGTTCACAAAGTTTAAAAATAGCCAAAACACACTTTTGGCAAAAGTTTAAAAATTAAACTTTTGTTAAAAAACACTTTTTTAACTTAAAAGTCCTATTTTTTAAATACAATCTCAAACATATTCTAAACTATACCTTGACTTCTAAAAATGCTATTTAACAAACCAATTATGTGTTATGTGGTCCTATAGATTTAACTGTGCATTTGACAAGAGATAGGCCCCCATTTCCACCGAGAAGTGGATGCTTATGTAACAACTCTCTTTCTATATAGGTTTTATAATTTCGGAAAATTACCTTTTCTCCGTGATACTTTTCTCCTCATGAACTGTCAATTGTACTACTTTGCTCTCATGAACTATCATTTTGTGTTCAAAATCCCCTTCCGTCAGTCAAAACCATTAACTCAGACGATCAACTCGGCACTTTGAGTTACTTTGCCCCCATGAACTATAACGTATTGTCACTTTGACCGTCTGAGTTAATGGCTTTGATTGATGGAAGAAAATTTTGGACACAAAATACTAGTTTATGGAGACAAAGTAATATAGTTAACAATTCATAAAGAAAAATTTCATAAAGAAAAATGCCAAGGCGTTGAAGTTCAAAAGAAAAAAAAGGTACTTTCCCTTTATAATTTCTTTCTCAGTATGTTTTCCAAAACCTGATTTAATTTATACAACAAAGAAAAAAATCAATATTTTATTTATATTATATTCACGTACCATATATTCCTATTTAGGATCATTTGTATTGTAAAAATCAATAAAGCATAAGAACAATTTTTTTTTAATTATTATTTAAAAAAAAAAAAAAAAAAAAAAACTCATCCTAAATTGTAGAGTTTAGGAACTTATGGTGGGTGTCGATATCCAATACCACCCAAAAATAATGTATCCATTTTTTCTCTTTCTTCTGCTTTTTCTCCTTAACTTTTCATTTCATGAAAATTTTCAAGGTTGATCAAATAATTAATTTGACAATTTTTTTTCTCTACTAGCCTAGCCACGCAGGACCAAAAAAAAAAAAAAAATTGATTGAGATCAGGGAAATAGACGAACCTGACACTTCAATCGGGAAATGGCCGTGCTGCACGACGAGCTCAAAATGGTGAAACACAGAGAACACCGTCGCTGGCATAGGCCACAGCGATGCCACCGGAATATTCCTCCGGTTCCCAACTCCGATTGCCCAAGGCAGATAAGTGTCAGCCACGATAGCTGTCACCGGCGGCTCAAGCCGGTCCAGGAGTTCCTCAAAGGGCGATTCCATTTTCGTGTTTACGGCTTCCACGAAGGCGGGCCAGTCTTTGCCGCGACCCAGCTCGGAAGGTATGACATTGGGAATGGTGTTGAAGCGGAAGTTAGCTGGCTTAGGGTCTGAGCCGATGAAGCCGAGCCACTCTTCGGTGACTACGAAGGTAACGAGAATGTGTTGGGGCCTTTTCAAAGCTAGGAGCTTGCAGAGGTTCATCATGGGGTTGAGGTGGCCTCGACCGGGAAAGGGCATCCCCACCACGTGGCAGACGGTGCTTGAATACGTCTTAGCAGAATCCATTTCCTGGAACTGATCGAAAAGCTACTATCTGAATTCTGTGAGGTGAGAATATCTTTCTTTGAGTTTCATATTTTATCAAATAAAGCCAAAAATAAATAAAATGTGATGCACGCAGCTCGGCCATTTATTAATACCAATGTAGCTTTTTGAAAGATTCCATTTGCTACTAGAACTATTCATGACAATTATAAGGAAACTCAGTTTACTCCTATCAACTTCCACGCAATTTCATAAATTTTTTATTTTTGACCTTTAAATTTTCAATTGCTTTTTATGTGGACTATTTTATTAGATTTTAAACGTTACATGACGTTTATATCTCTAATTTTTATATAAAATTTTAACTTTATTCTTAATTTTAAAACAATTTTTTATTTTAAAAAAAATTTAAGAACATTTAGGTCTTTTTTGGTATTTTTAATGACTAAAATTGATGTAAAGATCTATATTGAGAGCGATTAAAAATTTAAAGATCTAAATTAAAAATTTTAAAAGCTTAGAGATTTATCAAATCGTGTAGAAATTCAAGTAGATACAACGAGGTTTTCTTTAATTATAAATTTTTAAAAAAAAATCATGATAATTATCACCAGCAATGAGACTGACAAAGTCCACATAATTATCACCGGAATAGCTTTTTGGTAGGTAGATGTCTCCTCCATTTTTAAAAGGTTCTTTTGCTTTTGCTTTTGTTTTTGTTTTTGTTTTTTAATTGATTAGAAAGAAAGGTTTTTAGGTATTTTTCACTCTTACTCTAATGAAAAAAAAAAAGCGAGAGACTTAATATTGAAAATATCAAAAATAAAATTAACCAAGTCCGAATCGAAAAGAGAAGTTAGTGGCTAAGATAACGATAAGAACTTCTCCTTCAAGAAAAAGACAATTTGTCCCACAATATGATCAATAAGACAATTAGTCGCCTCATCTTTAACCAATTAAAATAAAGTTTCTCTTCATCCGAAAGACAAAACACAATATGTTTAAACACTGCATATGCGATTGATAGCCACAAAAAAAAAAAAAAAAAAAAAGCTGGACTATTGTCTTGGCCTGCACAAATTAAGGTCTTGGCCTCATCTTTTAATGTTCTTTGAAAAGTTATGTAAAAATTAATTATATGCGAGTAATTTACGAAACTACATCTTATACTCGTTTTCTTGTCTTGTTAATGAGGCAATTTATAATTTAATTATAATAACTTGTAAATTATTTAGAATTAATAATTTTAACATTTATGAATTGTCACGTCAATTTGTAAATACTTTAATTAAACATTTTTATAATCAAGCTGCCGCTAGTTGTCTTCTCCTTGGATCTTCTCCTAGAAACTGAAGAAGCTTTTAAGGGTAAAAATTAACATAAAATAAATGATGCTTAGAAGTTAGAATCAAGGTTCCATCGAAATTCACATGAACTTTACGAAATTATCAGTCATAGGCTTCAAATTAATACATTACCAAAATATGACACATAACAATCTGCTTAATGATCTTGGCCTTTTGAAATATTGTCTCACCAACTAGCTAATGAGACATAACACATTACAATATGGTTAATAGTTGTGGCCTTTTAAAACATCCTTAATAAAAGCATCAAGATTTGTTTCAGATGACCCACCTTCAGCAACTGCGCTTCGACAAGCTTTTTGAAGTTGTTTCGCTCTTTCCCTCATTTCATTACTTTCATTATTTTTTTGATCCATAAACCTTTTCACAAGCTCAGAGATTTCTCCCCTTGTCACTAAATTTTCAGATCTCACATCTTTCTTAACCCTCCATCCAACCTTCCAATCCTCCACAACCTGTTTACTGTTTGGGAATTGATCCCCCAATATAGGAAAAGTAAGCATAGGAACACCAGCAAAAACAGCCTCCATTGTAGAATTCCATCCACAATGTGTCCAAAACCCTCCTACCGCTGGATGGCACAATACTTTCAACTGATCACACCAAGGCAACACTAAGCCCGCCATATCACAACCACCAACATCTCCAAGCTGATCAGTTTCTCCACGTGACACCCATAGGTACCTGACGCCACTATCTTGTAGCCCACTTGCAATTTCACCCATTTGGGCACTTGAAATCGAAAGGAAGCTTCCTAATGAGATGTAGAAGACAGAGCATGTAGGTTGACAATCTAGCCACCGGAGATAGTTTACGCCATTGTGATCACTTGTTGTAGAAGAATTTTTTTGAGGTTCAAAGTAAGGTATGGCAGGGCCAATAGGGTACACCGGTAAAGGGAGTTTTCCTTTTAAAGTGTCAATGACATTAGCTTCAAGTTCGCTGACAGAAGTGAATAGAAGATATTGCACTTTGGACACTGACGAAACACCATCCAGGCATCGGTGCAAGACTTGATCATGACTGCTTCTAGACATAACGGTGGGAAGATCTACAATACGTGTAACAGGCACTCCTGGAATGTAGTCCACAAGCTCATCTTTGCATTCTTAACACATAGTAGAGAAGCATACAAAAAACAATGTTAGTAAAATTTGGCCAAATTAACCACTCCAAAGCTAAACTCTTAGGGTTGCCAAATTACCTCCAAAGACTAGGGGAGAGGTTGAGCACCTAAAAAATCGGTAGTAAGAGGTGGTCGACACCCCGAATGGCTTTGGGGTGGTTGGCTTAATCTAGTGATTTTTATTTTTTTTATTTATTATTTTTTTTTATTTAAGAATAAAATTGTCATTTCATAAAAACTTTAATAAAATGGCTTTATTATACAGAAAATCATTTTATACATGCGTACAACCTGCGTATGGCGCAATTTTTTCATTATAATTTAATTTAATTTTGTGAAAACCTTTTAGAAAATAACAACAAATAATAATAATAAAATAATTCGTTACATTCAAGCCACTTTTAATTTTTACCTTATGGTGACAGTGAGGTGGATTGGATTAAACCAACATAAAAAAATAAAAAATAAATAAAAAATAAAAAATAAAAACTTTCATAAAATGCGACTTTTCACGGATTTAGCCACCCTAAAACCAAATTATATATTAAATTTTAATTTTTTTTAACCTAATTTCTAATAACTATCATTAGTGAAATTTGTACACATCTATTAAACATATATGCACCCAAGTGAAAAAAAAAAATTAATATATAATAGCTTTTACTTTTACATATGATGTTTAAATTTTAAAATAACAGCATGTATGTTGTAATTGAATCAACGGTCAAGATTGGATTTTAAAGTTGACTTACTTTTATAAGCATTTAATAAGAGAGAGAAAATGAAAAAGAGATTTTGAAAAATTCAATCTTGACCATTAATTCAACTACAGCATACATGCTGTTATTAAAATAACAGCATGTAAGCCAAATCCTCAGAATAAATAGTGATTTAATGTGGAATTCTAGTAGATCAAGGTCATAAATTCAAACATTACTCAACTATTTACCAAGTTTCTAATTGTCTAAACTTTTGGAATAAATAGTGATTTAATATGGTATTTAAATGTCACAAGTTCAAACATTATTCTACAACTTACCAAATTTCTAACTACATATACTTTTTACTGATCGAGAAGTATTATATTTTTCAATTTTTTTCTCTAAAAAGTTGGTTTTCAATTAATGTAACTAATTCATAGGATGGTGACAATTTATTTAAAATTAATTTGTAGAGAAAAAATTTAGAAGGTGTAGCATTTATCTATTCACCTAAGTTACCTATATTTGTCTTCAATAAGGCCAAAAGCCAAGCAGGCGGGACCAAAAAAAAATTTATTGAAATAAGGATTTTAGACGCACCTAACACTTCCTTCGCGAAATGGCCATGCTGCACGAGGAGTTCAAAGTGGTGCAACACAGAGAACACCGTCGCCGACATGGGCCACAGCGATGCCACCGGAATATTCCTCCGGTTCCCAACTCCGATAGCCCAAAACACATAAGTGTCAGCCAGGATGGCTGTCACCGGCAGTTCAAGCCGGTCCAGGAGATCCTCAAAGGGCGCTTCCATCTTCGTGCTTACGGCTTCCAAAAAGCCGGGAAAGTCTTTGGCACGACCCAGCTCGGAAGGTATGACGTTGGGTACGGTGGCGAAGCGTATGTTAGACGGCTTAGGGTCTGAGCCGATGAAGCCGAGCCACTCTTCGGTGACCACGAAGGTGACGAGAATGTGTTGGGGCCTTCGTAAAGCTAGGAGCTTGCAGAGGTTCATCATGGGGTTGATGTTGCCTCGACCGGGATAGGGCATTGCCACCACGTGGAAGACCGTGAGTGGATGCGTTTTGGCGGGATCCATTTCCGGAAGTTGATCGTTCACCATTGATGGAAAGCTTCTTTACTGGAACTAACCCTGGAACAAGACGAACTCGGGTGAGAAATATATATAGCTTTGAGTTTAAAAACAAAGTATGTCGGCAGGTGCTGGTCAAATAGAATCGAAAGAATCTTCCTTAAATCACGGAATTACCTTTATTTCATGATTTATAAGGAAACATGACTTATTAAATTCTTTGAGGGTAATTTTTTCATTAAATTTTTTTATTAAATACTTAAACATAATTTGTTTTAGACGTTTAAATGAGATGAATGTTTAAGATTTATAAATTTGAGAATCATAAATTTAAAAGAAATTGTAAAGAATCTCAATCCTTTATTCTCGTTACTCTTATATTTTTTGAATTACCCATTTAACGAGGCGCTATTTGACCAACAAAAAGGCAAAAACAAGGGTAATATAGCATTGGTCGTTGGACCAAATAAAATGGCAAATAGTCCCCAAGAGGTAGCTCAATCGGCTAGGACCACACTTAATGAAGTGGAGGTCACTAGTTCGAATCTCCCTCCTCCCTCTTGTACGGACATGTCAAAAATAAATAAATAAATAAAATGGTAAATAATGAAGTAAAATTTTTATTATCGTGCCAAAAGAAAAAAAAGAGTTGATTTTTGTTTTCCACTAAGAAGTGGAGCAATGCAGAGATTAAAATAAATATGGAGTAAAATGGTAAAGAAAAAATTGAAGGGAAAAGTACTAGGGCTTTAATAATTCATTACGTACGTATTCTCAAGATATTTTTAACCCAACTAGATAGAGAATCAATTCTCCTGATCGAAAGATAAAACAATTAAGTGCAAATTAAAAATTTGATTTCAATGAGATGTTAAGAGAGATTAAGTATTCACTATATATTCAAGTTATAACAAATCAAACAAAAAGTAAGCATTTGATATAAACAAAAATAATAATGAATAAAATTATTCCCAAACATCAAACATGGTCAAAATAAAAATATTGAGTTTCTCATATAGTTTTTGTCTTCTTGTTGGTTACACATGCACGTCTGCTGTGGCCGGCTGAAAATTGCATAAGATACAAATAGGCTACTTTGTGCCGGCTCATGTTCAGCAAAGCCTATCTCACTGTGGTTCTCTTTTCCATCTCTCGCATCTGTTGGCATCTTGAAAGACAAAATTGTGTTCCTATTTTTTCTATCTCTCGTTTTCTTTTCCTGCAGCTGTACTGATTTTCTGCAGCTCCTTCCTGCTTTGTTTGTCTTCTTTCTTTCTTCTTTCTTTCATTGCATTCATTGTTGACCAACTTAAATAGCCAAAACAAAAGCTGGCCCCACGTACGTGATGTGCTGTAGCTGGAACATTTCAACAAGGCAAGATTTTTCTTGCTTTCTTTTTCTTTTCTCAGCCCATCAAGTATCAACACATTTTCTCTTCTTTTATTTTTTTCAGGTTGGTCTTTTGTTGCTGAACAATGAACACGAACAGCAAAGGGCCAACCTACCAGCATGAAAAAGTGTGCAAAGAAGAGGGGGAAAGATAACAAGAAGGCAAAGATATCGATAGAATCTCAAATTGCAGGAGTCTCGACAAACCCAACATGTGGTATCAAAGATTGAGGGGCAGTTTGGTAAAAGGCTTTGGAGTTTCAGCGGTTTGATACCGTAGTAAAAATTGATTAATGTAAAAAAAAGTAAAAATGTTTAATATGAAAAAATAAAATTTTTTTTGTTTTGTAATGATTTTTTATTTGAATAGTAATAAAAATGATTGATGTAATGTAAAAAGTAAAAAAATATTTAAAATAAAAATAAAAAAGTGTGATGAATAATATTAAAATGAAATTATTTATCAAATGCAGCCTCCATCAAAGTTTGGCCAACGGATTAAGAAGAGATGTACACCACACCGTACGATGCAGTAGGTTTATATATATATTTTGCACATTGATTTCTTGGTCGTACATTCATTGTGCATGTGAAAATTTACATTAAATAGGACTCAAGAAGAGGCCAAAGGCCTTCATAATCTTCTTCATTTCAAGTTTTGAAGCAACTACTCTACAGTAGCAACTCAATAAAATTTTAACTTAAAAACATAAAAGAAATAATATGTAGAACAGTAGAACCAATGTTTAAATTTCTACGGTATCAATATGAGAAAACCAGTGAAAATGGTGTTCCATTCATATAT
>NC_081550.1:21533862-21545441 GCF_901000735.1 Corylus avellana | reverse complement strand
AATAAATAGTGATTTAATATGGTATTTAAATGTCACAAGTTCAAACATTATTCTACAACTTACCAAATTTCTAACTACATATACTTTTTACTGATCGAGAAGTATTATATTTTTCAATTTTTTTCTCTAAAAAGTTGGTTTTCAATTAATGTAACTAATTCATAGGATGGTGACAATTTATTTAAAATTAATTTGTAGAGAAAAAATTTAGAAGGTGTAGCATTTATCTATTCACCTAAGTTACCTATATTTGTCTTCAATAAGGCCAAAAGCCAAGCAGGCGGGACCAAAAAAAAATTTATTGAAATAAGGATTTTAGACGCACCTAACACTTCCTTCGCGAAATGGCCATGCTGCACGAGGAGTTCAAAGTGGTGCAACACAGAGAACACCGTCGCCGACATGGGCCACAGCGATGCCACCGGAATATTCCTCCGGTTCCCAACTCCGATAGCCCAAAACACATAAGTGTCAGCCAGGATGGCTGTCACCGGCAGTTCAAGCCGGTCCAGGAGATCCTCAAAGGGCGCTTCCATCTTCGTGCTTACGGCTTCCAAAAAGCCGGGAAAGTCTTTGGCACGACCCAGCTCGGAAGGTATGACGTTGGGTACGGTGGCGAAGCGTATGTTAGACGGCTTAGGGTCTGAGCCGATGAAGCCGAGCCACTCTTCGGTGACCACGAAGGTGACGAGAATGTGTTGGGGCCTTCGTAAAGCTAGGAGCTTGCAGAGGTTCATCATGGGGTTGATGTTGCCTCGACCGGGATAGGGCATTGCCACCACGTGGAAGACAGTGAGTGGATGCGTTTTGGCGGGATCCATTTCCGGAAGTTGATCGTTCACCATTGATGGAAAGCTTCTTTACTGGAACTAACCCCGGAACAAGACGAACTCGGGTGAGAAATATATATAGCTTTGAGTTTAAAAACAAAGTATGTCGGCAGGTGCTGGTCAAATAGAATCGAAAGAATCTTCCTTAAATCACGGAATTACCTTTATTTCATGATTTATAAGGAAACATGACTTATTAAATTCTTTGAGGGTAATTTTTTCATTAAATTTTTTTATTAAATACTTAAACATAATTTGTTTTAGACGTTTAAATGAGATGAATGTTTAAGATTTATAAATTTGAGAATCATAAATTTAAAAGAAATTGTAAAGAATCTCAATCCTTTATTCTCGTTACTCTTATATTTTTTGAATTACCCATTTAACGAGGCGCTATTTGACCAACAAAAAGGCAAAAACAAGGGTAATATAGCATTGGTCGTTGGACCATGTAAAATTTTTATTATCGTGCCAAAAGAAAAAAAAGAGTTGATTTTTGTTTTCCACTAAGAAGTGGAGCAATGCAGAGATTAAAATAAATATGGAGTAAAATGGTAAAGAAAAAATTGAAGGGAAAAGTACTAGGGCTTTAATAATTCATTACGTACGTATTCTCAAGATATTTTTAACCCAACTAGATAGAGAATCAATTCTCCTGATCGAAAGATAAAACAATTAAGTGCAAATTAAAAATTTGATTTCAATGAGATGTTAAGAGAGATTAAGTATTCACTATATATTCAAGTTATAACAAATCAAACAAAAAGTAAGCATTTGATATAAACAAAAATAATAATGAATAAAATTATTCCCAAACATCAAACATGGTCAAAATAAAAATATTGAGTTTCTCATATAGTTTTTGTCTTCTTGTTGGTTACACATGCACGTCTGCTGTGGCCGGCTGAAAATTGCATAAGATACAAATAGGCTACTTTGTGCCGGCTCATGTTCAGCAAAGCCTATCTCACTGTGGTTCTCTTTTCCATCTCTCGCATCTGTTGGCATCTTGAAAGACAAAATTGTGTTCCTATTTTTTCTATCTCGCGTTTTCTTTTCCTGCAGCTGTACTGATTTTCTGTAGCTCCTTCCTGCTTTGTTTGTCTTCTTTCTTTCTTCTTTCTTTCATTGCATTCATTGTTGACCAACTTAAATAGCCAAAACAAAAGCTGGCCCCACGTACGTGATGTGCTGTAGCTGGAACATTTCAACAAGGCAAGATTTTTCTTGCTTTCTTTTTCTTTTCTCAGCCCTTCAAGTATCAACACATTTTCTCTTCTTTTATTTTTTTCAGGTTGGTCTTTTGTTGCTGAACAATGAACAGGAACAGCAAAGGGCCAACCTACCAGCATGTAAAATTGTGCAAAGAAGAGGGGGAAAGATAACAAAAAGGCAAAGATATCGATAGAATCTCAAATTGTAGGAGTCTCGACAAACCCAACATGTGGTATCAAAGATTGAGGGGCAGTTTGGTAAAAGGCTTTGGAGTTTCAGCGGTTTGATACGGTAATAAAAATTGATTAATGTAAAAAAAGTAACAATGTTAGATATGAAAAAATGAAAATTTTTTATTTTGTAGTGATTTTTTTATTTGAATAATAATAAAAAGTGATTAATGTATTGTAAAAAGTAAGAAAATATTTGGAAAAAAAAAAAAAAAAAAAAAAGGTGAAAAAAATAATATTAAAATGAAATTGTTTATGAAACGCAGCCTACATCAAAGTTTGGCCAATCGATTAAGAAGAGATATACACCACACCGTACGATGCAGTTGATTTATATATATATATATATATATATATTTTGCACATTGATTTCTTGGTCGTACATTCATTGTGCATGTGAAAATTTACATTAAATAGGACTCAAGAAGAGGCCAAAGGCCTTCATAATCTTCTTCATTTCAAGTTTTGAAGCAACTACTCTACAGTAGCAACTCAAGAAAATTTTAACTTAAAAACATAAAAGAAATAATATGTAGAACAGTAGAACCAACGTTTAAATTTCTACAGTATCAATATGAGAAAACCAGTGAAAATGGTGTTCCATTCATATATGCGGTTAAAGTGTTCCAAATTCACATGAACTTCTTGAAATCATCAGTCATACGCTATAAATTAAATCATCATTGAAAAATAACATGTAACAATCTACTTAATGATCATGGCCTTTTGAAATATCTTTAATAAAAGCATCAAGATTTGTTTCAGATGACCCACCGTCAACAATTGCGCCTCGGCAAACCTCTTGAAGTTCTTTTGCTCTTTTCCTCATTTCATTCCCTTCATTGCTCTTTTGATCCATAAACCTTTTCACAAGCTTTGATATTTCTTCCCTTGTCACTAAATTCTTAAATCCCACATCTTTTTTAACCCTCCATCCAACCTTCCGGTCCTCCACAATCCATTTACTGATTGGGATTTGATCCCAAAATATAGGGAAAGTAAGCATAGGAACACCAGCAAAAGTAGCCTCCAATACGGAATTCCATCCACAATGTGTCCAAAACCCTCCTATTGAGGGGTGGCACAACACCTTCAACTGGTCGCACCAAGGCACCACTAAACCCATATCACCGGCACAAGCATCTCTAAGCGGGTCATTTTCCTTGCGTAACACCCACAAGTACCTAACACCACTATCTCCTAGCCCACTTGCAATTTCATTCATTTGGGCACTTGAAACCGAAAGAAAGCTTCCTAATGAAACATACAAGACAGAGCCTGAAGGTTGACAATCTAGCCACCGAAAATAGTTGACACCATGAATGTGATCATCTGTTACAGAAGAATTCTTTTGAAGTTCAAAATAAGGTATGGCAGGGCCAATAGAGTACACCGGAAAAGGAAGTTCTGCTTTTAAAGTGTCAATGACTTCGGCTTCAAGCTCCTGGACGGAATTGAATAGAAGATACTGCGCTTTAGACACTACTGAAACATATTCCAAGACTCGGTGCAAGACTCCTCGCCCATCACCATGCATAAAGGTGGGAAGATCTACAATACGCATAGCAGACACCCCTGGAATGTAGTCCACAAGCTCATCTCCGCGTTCTTAATTAAACACATGACAAAGAAGCATACAAAAAGCAATGTAAGAAACAATTTTGCATTAAAGGTAGCCATACCACTCTAAAGTCAGACTTTAGTGGCGGCTGAGCACCCCTAGAACCAGCCAAATGACATGACTTATCACCTCGAATGACCTATGAAGTTGTTCAACTATCGTGGAACAAGTTACTTTACGGCAAAATAGTAATTTCACAAAAGTTCTATATAAAGGGTGAATTATACAATAAATCATTTTATTACAAAGTTGTACATAGATTTATAAGCTCAGTTTTACTAAATTTATTTAAGAGAAACTTCACTTATTCCTCAATGTGCACAAATGTTACAATATTAACCTCAAATTATAAAATATTGCAATGCGGGTATCTAATTTTTCAACAATAAGTCTTAATGGAGGATATCATAATGACTAAAATATCATCTTCTTTAAAATTTAAAATTTCCCTAATGACTAATCGCCAACTGTGGATGTGGACAAAACTCTTAGCGGTAGGGGTGGGGTGAAATTAAAATCGGCTGAAAAGTAGAAAACCTACATTACAAATTGATCAATCAAGATTAACATCGTAAAACACATAACGAATTGAAGGTAAGAGAAGTTTTACCATTTATTTGTTTGTTATGAGGTCGATCATTGTTAGTGATAGAACTATTAATAAACCAAAGGGGGCCATGGTTCCCCTATTTTTCAATTTTTCATTTAAATATTTTTATGAAGTTCAATATAATTAGGCTTGACCTCTATTAAAAATAAGTTTGACTCCTCTTTCATATTTTTACCATTCCAAATAAAAAATGTGGTTTCCTCAATCATTGTACCAATTTACACTTTCTCTAATATTTTTACTCCTACAGAAAGCAAGAAAAAATTTTACTATTTTCTTTTTTTTTTTTTTTTTGCTCTTGAGGTTGGGAGTCATGCTGCTGCTGGACCATACATAGAATAATTCATCCACGTGGCTATCAATCTAGCCTTATCTTCGTTAATTAAGGCTAAGTTACGCCAAAAAAAAAAAAAAAAAGATTGAGATAAGGGTCTTAGACGTACCTGACATTTCAATCGGGAAATGGCCGTGCTGCACGAGAAGCTCAAAATGGTGAAACACAGAGAACACCGTCGCTGGCATGGGCCATAGCGATGCCACCGGAATATTCCTCCGGTTCCCAACTCCGATAGCCCAACCCACATAAGTATCAGCCACGATGGCTGTCACCGGCGGCTCAAGCCGGTCCAGGAGTTCCTCATAGGGCGCTTCCATCTTCGTGGTTACGGCTTCCACGAAGGCGAGCCAGTCTTTGGCACGACCCAGCTCGGAAGGTATGACGTTGGGTACGGTGGCGAAGCGTATGTTAGCCGGCTTAGGGTCTGAGCCGATGAAGCCGAGCCACTCTTCGGTGACTACGAAGGTGAGGAGAATGTGTTGGGGCCTTTTCAAAGCTAGGAGCTTGCAGAGGTTCATCATGGCGTTGATGTGGCCTCGACCGGGATAGGGTATCGCCACCACGTGGCAGACAGTGGATGGATATGTTTTGGCGGAATCCATCTCCTGAAGTAGATCGTTCACCGTTGATGGAAAGCACCTTTAATAGGACAAACCCTGGAACAGGACGAAGTGAGGTGAGAAAATAGCTCTTAAGCAATATTTCTCTCTTCCTTACACCGACTGAGGCGGCAGACTGCTGAGTTTTGAGGGAAGAAGATGAACTTTGGGGTCTTTCTGAACAAGGGGGTGAATGTACGAAACATGTCGCGCTTCCAGCTATCGAGATAGTGCGATGGAGCCCACTAAATTCAAGTGGGCTGCAGGAGTGGCGGGTCCAACACGAACCACGAAAGGCTAATGGAGAGAAGCAATTTTGGATAGGAAGCTTTCCTTTGTGTATTCAGGACTATGTATAGACAGATCAAGCGATTATATGATAAATGACAAGAAGTTATTCTTCAAAAAAAAAAAAAAAAAAAAAACATTTGTAATAATATTTTGTATTCCCTAAAACGCTGTCGTCTCCTTACTTAGTGAACGTCGCTACGCAATAGCGAGCCAATTAAAAGGTTTTGGTCCATCATGGTCATTTTTTTATTTTTTGAGTAAATATATTAGAAGTCCTTAAGTCAACATGTTAAAATTAAATTCTCTCTAAATTTTTTTTTTTTCGAAAATTTACTCTTTAGGTCAATTTAAACGTTAAGAAAATTCTTACCGTCAAAATTTTTTAACTGCTGTTAGATTGGTTGAAACGCACTGTTTTACCATGTCAGCATATTAATTTTTTATTAATTAAATTTAAAAATTAATTCTACAAATAAATAAATTAACTAATTAAAAAAAAAAAAATTGAAGAGGTGGCTCCTTGCCCACCTCCAACCCATATGCGGTGGCCAGACACCCTAGGGGTGGGTTGCGGGCCACCCTAAATCACCAATGGTGTGGCTCACGACCACCCCTTGGGTGGTTAGGGGTGACATTTGGGGTGGGGTGGCTGCGAGCTACCCCTAGGTAGGTGGTTTAGGGTAGCCTTCTTGGGGATGGCGAGGGGTGGCTTTCGGCCACTCCTTCAATTTTTTTTTTTAATTTTTTTTTAAATATTTATTTAATTTTTAAATTAAATTAATAAAATATTATTATGTTTATTGCTGATGTGACAAAATGATGCGTTTTAACTAATTTAACTACAGTTGAAAATTTTTGAAGGTAGAAATTTTTTTGACATAAAAAATAAAAAATAAAAATTTAATGAGAATTTAATTTTGGCGCGTTGAACCGCAAGAGTTTCTAATATATTTGTCAAATGAATAAAAGGAAAAAAATAAAATTTTAGGCAGTTTACCTCGTAGGCTGATAGTATTAGTGGGTCGTATTTAGGGGTGTAAAAGTAAAAAATTTTAAAAAAATAAATTTAGAAAAAATAGGAAAAATTATGGTTATTCCATAATTATTGAATTTGTTTGGAATTTTAACTTCATTTTCTGAAGGCCCTCCCAAGTCCCAACCGAGCTTCCCATGCTACAGTCTACAGAATGTCTCATACAGAAATTTGTTTAATGCTTGTGACAATATGAGATCTCACTTACAAAAGCATCAATGCTGGCATCTGTTGATCCACCTTTCTGTATTGCCTGCCGACAAATCTTTTGAAGCTCTCTTGCTTTTCTTCTCACTTCTTTCCCCTCATCACTTTCCAAATCCATAAACCCCTTCACAAGCCTCTCAATCTCTTCTCTTCCCACCAAATTATCCGACTCCACCTCTTTCTTCACTCTCCACCCAATCTTCCAATCATCCACAACCACCTTACTGTTTGTCACCTGATCCCAGTATATCGGAAAGGTAAGCATTGGCAAGCCGGCAAATACAGCCTCCGAGGTGGAATTCCACCCACAATGCGACCAAAATCCGCCTATAGAAGGATGGCAGAGCACCCTCAATTGATCACACCAAGGAACCAGCAACCCCATTTCCCCACAGAGCTCGTTAATCCGAGAAGTCTCCCCACGAGTCACCCAGAAGAATCTAACGCCGCTGTCGCTCAACCCACCAGCAATTTCCTCCATTTGGGAATTTGAAACCGAATGCAGACTCCCCTGTGAGACGTACAGAACAGAGCCTCTGGGCTGCAAATCTAGCCATTCTAAGTAGTTGGCGTCGCCGGAGCTTTTTGCGGAGGAATTTTCTTCAAGCTTGAAGTAAGGTCTGGTAGGGCCGATATGATAAATTGGCACTGCAACATTTTCTTTCAAAGCATCGATTACTTGGGCTTCAAGCTCGTACACAGATGGTAAGAGAAGACATTGTGCTTTGGGCACCCACGAGACGGCTTCTAGCGCTCTATGCAATACTTTTAGGCCTTTTCCATATAAACACGTCGGAAGGTCTGCCATCCGCGTCGAAGAAACTCCGGGGATATAGTCCACATGCTCGTCTCCAATGGCTGAAAAAACCAAAATATTTCGATCAATATCGAAAGTCTTTTTAGTGCATCCAGGAAAATGTGGTAATCTAGTAATGTTATCGTATCTACAAATGGATGTGCAACTAAAGTCATCATAATCTATTATACCACTGTAAGAGAGATTCATTTCTTAGTCCATAGTATAAGATATCAAGATATTACCCAATTTAAAAGTTTTAAATCATATTTGCATCCAATTTTATTATATTAATCACTATTTTTTATAATATTTCTTCAATAGAGGATTTTTTTTTTTTTTATTATTATTTTTTATATACGGAGAAATCGAGCAATTATATATATATATATATATATATATGAAAACAACTCAACTCAAGTACTCCAGCAGTCCAGCAGCATGCAGTAAGCCACGTAGAGAGGATAATGCTACAGCTGTCTTGGTCGTCATCCGACAACCAGGCCACAACTATTACAATTTCGATATCTTTTTGTTGGCTTATAGCAGCTGACCAAAAAGATAAAAATAAATAAATAAATAAATAAAGTTGTTTGTTGCATAGAGATATATATAGAGTATACATTAATGTGCTTCTAATTAACTAATTTATAAGGGTACATGATAGACTTCAAAATAATAGTTGTGGTTTAATTATTATTTTATTTTCAATCACAGACCATTTTATTTTTACACTGAAACTAGCTAGTCTTAAACTAATAAAAATAAAAAAAGACACTTAAAATTTATTAGATTTAAATTGAATACACACTTACCAGCAAAATCAACCGGAAAATGGTGGTGTTGAACAAGGAGATCAAAGTGGTGGAACACGGAGTAGACCGAAGCCGACATGGTCCAAAGCGAGGCCACGGGAACGTTCCTCTGGTTCCCAATATCAATCGCCCAGTTCATGTAAGTGTCAGCGATCATAATAGTGATTGGTAGTGGTTCAAGCCGATCGAGGAGCTCCTCCACCGGAGCTCTCATCTTCCTCAGAACATCTTCGTAGAAGCCGGGCGAGTCGGCGCCGCGGCCGCCCTCGCTAGGGATCACGTTGGGGACGGTGCTGAAGCGTATGTTGTCAGGCTTGGGGTCGGAGCCGATGAAGCCGAGCCATTCTTCGGTAACAATGAAGGTGATGAGAAGGTCGGGTTTCTTTGAGCTGAGTGACTTGCAGAGGTTCATCATGGGGTTGATGTGGCCGCGTCCGGGAGAAGGCAGTGCCACAACGTGGCAAACGGTGGTTGGCTCGGAATTCTTCAGGTCCATTGCAGTTCCTAAGGGCCTGTAAGCTTTGCTAGGAGCCAGGAGGAGAATACGAGGCAGCAGGAGGATGAGGAGGGAAGATAAAGATATGTATTATTATGTAGCTGTGATGGGCCAATGGGCTGGATTTCTCTTTCTCTTTTCCGGTATCTTTGTATTTTAATACACGTTACGTTTTGTCAATGGCTAAATAAATTAATAGCAATAGGGATTGAAGAAGCAGCATTATGGTGAAATGTCTTTATCACTTTCTCTTTTCTTTTAAATCAAATAATTGAAAGATTAAGGATAATGTTTTTCAAAATTGGGAAAACACGTGTCGAAGCATAATAATTTTTACCAAAACACTCTACACACTATATGGAACGGGAGTATGGGCTCGGCCCACCAAGTTCACAGACTAATCTATACCAGTAGCCCAAGGAAAAGTGGGCAACTGAAATGAAAGTATGGGACTTAACCTGCTGAAGTCAGTGGACAACTAGTCCAAACGCGGTTCCAAAATGACAAATAAACTCACCAAAATTCAACCATGAAGCATACTTCTATAAGGGAAATTTCATATTAGGCAACCATCCTCTATGAAAAGCAATGAATGCACCCATTCAAGAAAGATAATTCACTAAAGATGGTGGATCAAAATCACCTGCACAAATTGGAAGCCGAATTAATGGTTGTTTGACAACAATTTCCTTATGAAGGCACATGACATAAATGGTATTTAATCTACATAAGGTCGATCGGTAGAAGTCTAGGCTCAAGTATGTTCTCATTCTCTAATTTTCATTTCTTTTTTCCATTTTCACTTTATACATATATTAACTTAAACATCAGAGATTGCACCACTGCCCTCCTTGCACCTTGTGGCGCACAACTCTAACATTTGGTTGTCTTGCAAAAATTCCAAATCGAGAATTAGGTATACGTAGTCAGTATTAATTTTATGTGTCAACACTATATATAATTCTTAGAATTTTTACCATATTCTATTCAATAGAATTCTTCAAATCTAAGTGATGATCGATAATAACAGATGACAAGACAAAATCTCAACCAACTCAATTAATTTGTACATAGAGCCCCGATTTTAAAATCTGCTCATAATAAAAGAGTTTTAACTTTGAGAATGTGATCCCCATGTACGTAAATAGTCCAGAGATCTGTTCTTAAGTTCTCATGTACGTTCTCATTGGCCGGTGGCCGGAATGATGATTTTGGATCCATTCATTTCATTTCCTGGTGGCTTCGGAGAATGTTAGGGAGGAAAAGTCTGAGGAGAGTCAGGTGAATGAGAAGTTTTCAGTTTTGGCTGAGGGACGGCCAGAGAAGAAGAGTGAATGAAAATTTCGACTAACGTGTAGCTTTGTAGTCCGTCCATTCAAATGGCCGACCACCATAGAATCCCCTTTGTATGGCTGTCTGAATTACAATCAACCGTAGGAGATATTGCATGACTGCTTTTTCTTTTTTTTCTTTTTTACTTTAAAATAAATATGGTATTGCAATTGAGAGTTCAGTTGAAGGCTGCAGGTGCAACTAGTGACAAAACCACGCCATACAAATGATTGAGCATCACGTGGGTTCAGATTCCAGAAGGCCTTTTTTCTTTTTTCTTTTTTCTTTTTATATTACTCATGTAAAAAATTTCTTTGAATTGAGTTGAGATGGAGAAAATTATTCAAATTGTCCGGAAAATACTAATGTGTTAAAAGAGTTATAAAAAATTCTACATGTATTTTTCACGTATTAATAAAAAAATATGTGTTTCTCACATGATAAAAGTATTATAATTTCACATACCTCGTAAGTACAATCTTAATCATGTGTATATAACCTCTCTGTCACTTGTTTTTTTTCAATCCGATTTTCAATAGTAAATTCTATTTAAGAGTTGTATCGGAGTTGTCATCACATTGATCAGTCTGAATTGGACGCAATTCGTTGAGTACGAGATCAAATGAGTTACAGCTTTTGATTGAATCAAGAGCGAGCTATGAACTAGATTAAACCGTGTTGATAATCTAATAAGTGAGTGGATGGTATGTTACAATTAATATCCCACATGGCATACGTACAAATAATTAAGTTCTTGGGCACCTTTTCCGGGATTGAAAGTATTTCAATCAACATTATTATATGAAGAAAAACTGTGTCCATCGCCGACAATGCCATCACCATCCATCATTTTCTTCAAAACCCCACCAAAAGTTTTGGAGCACACTCGATAAGTCACTATGTAGTGACCACCTAAATATTGGAAAGAAGCAAAAGTCCCCAAGAAGAAAAAGTGGAGCTGGAAAAGTGCCTCACAAAATATCTTCAAAAACTTGACATCCAAATTCTTTAAGGTATTTGCTATTACCCACGTTTTATCCCACCATTGATATAGACAAAAGGAGCTAATCTAATCAGCAAATCATCACTCAACCTTCACGCCTTAATTGGATTATATATCTTCAACTTAATTTGCATCTGTTATTAATCAAACCATGCACATCTTCA
>NC_081550.1:21469162-21533762 GCF_901000735.1 Corylus avellana | reverse complement strand
TTGAATTTTTTGTCTTTTGAGTTATTGTAACTTTTGTCTCAATAGGAAGAGCTCTTATAATTGAATATATCCTACAACTCTCCCCTAAAGCCTTTCCTCTCTCACAATGGACACTCTCCATCACTACAAAAAAACCATTTTTTAATGACAGGCGTTTTCTGACGTGTTCTAGTGTCCGACACGTCAGAAAATTTTTCTGACGGGTCGTTTCTGACGCTTGTCGAGTGTCAGAAACGTAGGTGTCAGGAAAAAAAAATTTCTGACGTGTGAGTAGGTAACACGTCAGAAAATTCTGACGTGTTACCCACTCACACGTCAGAAAATTAAAAAATTAATTTTTTTTAAAAAAAATTTTTTTTCTGAAATTTTGTTTTTGAATTAAAAATTTATTAATTTAAATTATTATTTTTTTTTGAGAATTCCTGCCGTGCAGGTGATGCACACCTTCCTGCTGTACAGCTCCCTCACGCAGAGAAATTCGAATTTCTCTGCAAATTTCTCTGCGAATTTCTCTGCAGATCTTTTCTCCCCATGCCAGCTGCTTCTTTTCTCCTCTTTTTTTCTCTTCAATTCGTTTTTGATCTACTTCTTTTCTCCATGTTCTCCCTTTTCTCCATTTTCTCACTGTCTCTAGCTCTCTTCTTTTCTCCATTTACAAAAACCCAAACCGAAAAAGTCTTCCAAAAATCAAAAACCCAAACCTCAAAACCCAACAAAAATCTTCAAAAACTCAAAAAATTTTCTTATCTTCTCTTCTTCTTGTTCTTGTTCTTGTTCTTCTTCTCTTCTCCTTTTATTTTTTTTTTCTTCTAGAAGAAAAGCAGATCTGCTTCTCTTCTTTCATTTTTCTTCTTCTTCTTTTGCTATTCTTCAATCTGCTGCTTGTCTTCTTTTTCTCTTCACATTTTCTTTTCTTCTTCCCCTAGAGAGGAGCTCCGTCCTGTGCAGATCAGAAGAGGGAGATTGAGAGAGGGGAGAGAGAGAGTGTGGGGAATAAATGAAGAGGCAAGAATAAAAAAAAAAAAAAAGTGGGAAAATTTTCAAACTCCCGCCCAAGCAGGAAGTTTCCTGACGTGCCATGTGTGGCACGTCAGAAATTTCTGACGTGCCACACATGACACGTCAGAAAAAGTCTCCCAAAAAAAAAAAAATTCTACATAATTATATATCTATATATAATTATCTGCATATATATATATATATATAAATATGTACAGTTTCCTGACGTGGCAAAATGCCACGTCAGAAAATTTCTGACGTGGTACATTTCCACGTCAGAATTTTTCTGACGTGGTATTTCACCACGTCAGAATTTTCTGACGTGGGACATTTTCACGTCAGAATTTTCTGACGTGGCACACTGCCATGTCAGAATTTTCTGACGTGGTGAAATGCCACGTCAGAAAATTTCTGACGTGGTGAAATGCCACGTCAGAAAATTTCTGACGTGTCACTATTCACACGTCAGAAAATTATTTTCTGACGTTTTAAAATTCAAACGTCAGAAATTTTCTGACGTGGCAACAATTCTAGTACTGTAGCCACGTCAGAAAATGTCCTTTTTTTTGTAGTGATTACAAACCATAATATATGTATCTTAGACTAAAAAGAAATCATTTTCTGATGTGAGAAATGTGATTATACGACTACAACATTATTGATTGATCAATAAATGGCTGTCACATTAAAAAGAAATTAAGTCATGAATCCTTCACTTTGGATCATCATGTGCTATCTGCTTCAACGTCGTATTGATTGATAGGTGTCCTTAATTTCCATAGCCAGTTGAGCCTCTTAATTGATATATTTTCTGGCAGCAGCAGACTTGCACCAGCCTCAGAGAAAGACACCATACGGCATACATAATTAAAGAGGCCCACAAAGGAGTCAAAAAATGTTGATGAACATAAAGGAGGACCACTGTGTAGGGTATATATATGATAAATGCACACCATGTTTTCATTATTCCTTAACGAATCCCTCGGACTGTCGACGTTTGATTGCCCAAGAATTCTTTCCAAGCTTTGTAAATAATTGTGATGATGTCCATGGCCTTCAATGATGGGGGGGACCTCTCCCATCTAAACACAATTGTAAAATAATATTGCTCAGAGTATTAAAGGGTGGTTCGACTATTTTCAAACTGGTCAGTAAGGATGGCCTCCCCTTGCCTCCCCTAGCTATTAAGATGGTTCGGTCATACTCAAATTGGTCGATAGAGTGGCCGAACCACTCCTTTTGGCGAAGAAAATGGTTCAGCTATTTTCAAATTGGTTATTAAAAGCGGCTAAATCACCATTTCGAACAAATACCAAGTCAACTTTATTTTTGTTACTGTTATTATTTATTATTAGAATAAAAAATATTTAAAATAAAAATAAGAAAGTGAGATGAATAATATTAAAATGAAATTGTTTATCAAACGCAGCCTCCATCAAAGTTTTGCC
This sequence comes from Corylus avellana, assembly GCF_901000735.1. Taxonomy (NCBI): domain Eukaryota; kingdom Viridiplantae; phylum Streptophyta; class Magnoliopsida; order Fagales; family Betulaceae; genus Corylus; species Corylus avellana. The sequence goes on along the minus strand of NC_081550.1, from coordinate 21,531,315 downwards.
AACCGATTAAGAAGAGATGTACACCACACCATTTCGAACTACTTTCAAACTGGTCAGTAAGGATGGCCTCCCCTCCCCTCCCCTAGCTATTAAGATGGTTCGGTCATACTCAAATTGGTCGATAGAGTGGCCGAACCACTCATTTTGGCGAAGAAAATGGTTCAGCTATTTTCAAATTGGTTATTAAAAGCGGCTAAACCACCATTTCGAACAGATACCAAGTCAACTTTACTTTTGTTATTGTTATTATTTATTATTAGAATTTTTTTTTTTTCTTTTAGATGTCATAATTTGAAATATATTTCATTTTCAAACAAAGGGGTGCAGATAAAATGCATTGCACCGGATCTAATAAGGTCAAATACACATGATGGACCTCAAGTCCACGGCATAAAGTTCCACAAAAGAATGCACATGCAGAAAGTCTACTGAATAAAAATAGATATTTCATTGAGATATAACCACAAAAGCATATGCAACAACAATTCCACAAAGATATTTTGCCAGATATTTTAAACTCTTGTCAAGAAACTCGCTTCACGAATCGCCCCTGCATCCAGAAATATCGCATCCTTCAATTCCAAATTTAAAAATCAAACTCTATAGAGAGAGATTGAGAGAGATTGAGAGAGAGAGGACAAAAACCTTGAGTCTTGGTCTTTTATCAGCATTGAGTTTTCGAACTTGGTATCTTATCTTCTTGGAGAACAATCTTGTCTGGCGCTTCTCTTTGTACCTTAAAACTCTTGCTTCCCTTCTGGTTCTCTCTTCTTCCATCACTGGCACCTCTCCCATCTAAACACAATTAATTAATAAACAATATCTTTAATTATCTATATATGCAGAGATGAAAAAAAGCTGGAAATCAAAGAAATAAAGGTAATAAAGGTAATAAAAATAGTACTAACATAATAGCCATTGCTGGGCATAGAAAGAGAATAGACATCGCCATCGCCATCGGCCCAAGGAGACCCCCGGTTGGACCATGCATCCAAGACTTGTTCATAATTCAAGTTCAAGTTCAATGATGTCGGAATCTTTTCATCATCATCATCATCATCCCAAAACGACCCAATATTTTCTCTCTTTACTGCAACCTTGATGCTGTTGCTCATGTAGTAGCTTGCTTCTTCAAAAAAGCATTGGTTTGCGCTCTCCAGCACCTTCTTCTCTTGCTCTTCTCCTTCTCCTTTTGGAAATTCTTCCCAATCCATGAAATCCCAGCTGAGTTGACCATACTTCTTGCTGTCCTTTGCTAAATTTTCGTCATCTTCAATGCCCCAGATGCCCTCCAACTCATCCATAATATGGAGTTGTTCTTCATCGCCATAAGCAGCTTTTGTGTCGGAGAATTTTGTGTGAACACTACTGTCTGGCACCTCTTGTTCCTCTTCCTTTGGGCTTCTTAAGAATGAACTGTACCCCATCTTATCTCCCTCGTTCTTTGTCTCTTTTTTTTTTTTTTTTTTTCTTCAGGGGAACTATTTATGCATGCAAATTCGTATATATAACATATCAGAATATTCTTTTTCTTCCTCTTTTTTTTTTTTCTTTGATTTTGCTGCTCTTATTATTGTCCTACATTGAACCTTATCTTCTTCCTATTGGTTTGTTCGTCGCCTACTTTCTTGTGATTGGCTGAAAGAGTCCAGCTTGGAGGGAGGTAGTGGGGCCCTCATGCCCTTTTCAGGGCCTGTGACTTGGGATTTGGGGCCTATGACTTGTTGAGTATGTTGCATTCCAATCCACGTGATCAAAAGGGTTGATGATAAACAAAGCTCAATGGGCTTTACAAACAATCAGAAGGTAAAGAGAGGCCCATCAATATAGATGGGTTAGCCTAAGCTTCTCTTGGGAAAACAATCAAACATCAGTTGGGCCTACACTGGAATGGGCAGGGTACGTGGATAGCTTTTGTGCTTTTTATTTAGAACAAAAAAAAATGTAAAATAAGTCCATTTGACTTTGCTAACGTGACATTCTAACAGTTTTTATCAAAATTTTAAACAGAAGTCGGAGTTTTCAAACAATTTTTGTATCTTACTATCAAAACGCTAATTAGTTTTCAACATCATTGAATATACATTATAAGATAGTTGTAAGATAAAAATATAATTTTTAACATTACTTATAAAAAACTATATGTTAATAGGAGTGTTAAAATAAATAAATAAATAATAAGCGACCTTGTTCCCTAATAGACTTGTTCTTATAAAGAACGATGTCATGCAAGCGTGTTTTAAAACTTGTGTTTCCTTTTAGTCTTATTATAGAAAAATGCTACACTACACTATTCAAATTTTCTTTATAAAAGTTGATTCCTAAGTGATGGGTCACCATTCTATAAGATTTATAAAAAATGTGTCACCAACTCAAACATCAGTTGGGCCTACACTGGAATGGGCAGGGTAGATAGCTTTTGTGCTTTTTTATTTAGAACAAAAAAAAAAGTAAAATAAGTCCATCTGACTTTGCTAACGTGACATTCTAACAATTTTTGTCAAAATCTTAAACAGAAGTTGGAGTTTTCAAACAATTTTTGTATCTTAATAGAGCTCAAAACGCTGATTAGTTTTCAACATTATTAAATATATATTATAAGATAGTTGTAAGATAAAAATATAATTTCTAGTGTTACTTATTAAAAACTATAGGTTAGTAGGAGTGTTAAAATAAATAAATAATAAGCAACCGTGTTCCCTAATAGACTTGTTCTTATAAAGAACAATGTCATGCAAGCATGCTCTAGAACTTGTGTTGTTCCATTTAGTCTTATTATAGAAAAATGCTACACTACACTACTCAAATTTTCTCTATAAAAATTGATTCTTAAGTGATGGGTCACAATTCTATAAGATTTATAAAAAATGTGTCACCAACTCATAGGATGGTGACACATTACTTGACAACCAACTTTTGAAGAAAAAATTGGATAAATGTAGAATTTCTCCTCTTTGTATACCTCTTGAACAAGTGACATGCATGGTGATGAAGCTAGCCCATTAACCAGATCGAAATCGAGAGAAACTTATGACCATAGGTCCATATATATATATATATATATATTGATCATTTCTACGTAAATTCTTGCTTTATCCCACTTCTTTTGTTCATTTATTGAAAGATAGCATAGGATGGCTCTTAATGCATCTCCTCATCGTTCATTATGAATTTATAGTCCAATGATTGCTCATGAATAACACATGGTATTATTACATGCTTTTTACTATAATTTTTTTACAAATTTATGAATAATTAGGATGCTCGGGATTTTTTTGTCCCAAAAAATACTTGTTCACTATAACTAACTGATCTTCTCCAGTTCATTTAAACTGTTCCCAAATTTACATATATAGTAAAAACATGTTTTTGATAAAAAGAATTAAACAACAAAATTTAATTAATAAATTTATTTATTTAATGACCCACATGTGCCACGTTAATTTCCAAGATGGTGTGTTATTCTAGCTCCAACATTTCAGTCTTTTGATCGAAAATCAACATTAATTCTACAAATGAGAGCGCAATGGTGCTATTGTAAAGGAATCGGTGATATTATTACTTTGACTTACTGCGCCAGTTCTAGAGAAAATAGGAAACACCTCTTCCAAGGCTGACTTCAATATGCCTCCACCGCTCCACGTAAAGTATCTCTGCTTCCCATTTTCAAACCAAACACGCACACAGATTTTGATACAATTACCCTCGTTCACTACCCTTTAAACAGTGGATATAAGTACACCAAGAGATTTTGATACAATTGTAAAGAGGAAAAGGTTAGTACGTATTGAAAAATCAACTTTTACTTCCTAATTAATCTTCCTTATATTTCTGCTCAAAGATGCTTTCCATGAACCGTGCTTAATCAGAATGATGACACACAAAAATTGGCGATAATTCATGTTCGTTTGTTGGGTTTGAGTTATGTTGAGAAATTGATATAAAACCAGGAGCGGATCTACAGCCTAGGCCATCCTCCCAAAAATTTTAGAAATTTGCTTAAAATATATCTATCTTATAAACTTGTCCTTCCTAAATGATATTTGTGTCCCCTTTTAATTTTTTTTTTTTTTTAGTTTACCCCCTTCTTTCAACATAAAAAACCTAAAATACCCCATTCATTTTGTTTCCCTTCATATTCTAGTTCGCTTCTAACGAGAAGCTCAATTTGGTTTTGGACTTTGATTAAATATATAAAAGGAAAAGTTAAATGGTTTGGGTTCTTTGAGTAGCTTTTAACCAACAATTCAGTTACCACTGTTTAGATAGACTCTAGCATTGTTGTTATTTGGAACTTCAGGGAATTGTTTGAAAAAATAAAAAATAAAATGAAAAAAGTATACACTCAAATGTACCGTTTTTCTTGAACCCTATAGACTGTGATTAGTTTATTTTACTAGTTATTTATATTATTGTGTGTTTGTGATATGCCATGAGATTAAATATAACATTTCTATGCTTTTATTTTATATAAACACACATATAAATAGATTATATGTATCTATGTGTTTTTGTATTTATATAAATCTGTCTAGATCCCCAACCAAAAAAAAAAAAAAAATCCATCCCCACACCATAAATCGCTAGTTTTGCCCCTGTATAAAACAACATAAATTATTAATCATAATCTAACCCATTTAATTAAACTTATTATATTTTTCAACCTTAACCCATTAATTTCATATCGAATTTACAAATCGTGTAAAAAAATCTTTACGCGCACAAAAGTTCGTCCGGCCACTAAGGTGAAATAAGGCTCATCTCCTAATATAGTCTGTGCTGCTAAAACGTACAAGGGCATATCCCATTCAAAATTAGCCACAGAACTCAAGACTTGTTGTAATGGCATGATGATCACCATAGGTGGGGGCCTGGGGCAGAGACCGATTATTTCTCTCCACCAGGAAGTGTCTAAATCACGGTGAAGGAGGTGGGAGAGGCTTTGCCACTCACAAAACGTCTAAAGCAAGAAAGAAAAGGTTGACTGTCAACCCTACCTATTTTACTCCAATCCCACATGCAGGGTTGACCCATAAATCCAGGTTCCCTTTCATTTTCTTATGGCTCAACTTTCCTTTTTGCAACGTAGGACAAATTAAGCCGCTTCTCTCTCACTCTCCCTGTGTCTCGCATAAAAAAGAAACAAATCCACGCGCAAATATATATACATATACACAAGGAGAGAGAGAGAGAGAGAGAGAGAGAGAGAGAAATTAAATAAAGCAAAGTTGGAAAGTGATGGCATTTGATTAAATCCAAAGAGACTCTCTCTTAAGAGGGTCTTGGATTACATTGCTAGAAGAAGCAAAGCTGAGGCACTGGGGAATGTTATTGAAGTTGGTGGATAAAAGAAGGGACCTCTCGTCTTGGTCCATCTGGGTGATTGGTAAGTTTGGCTCTTGTTGCATCTGTATGCAAAGTATCTCCGCTTGAGCCACTGCAAGCTGCATTTGCAATTGCGACACTTGATTCTGCAGGTAAGATATAGCCCCAACACATCCGTACACAGGGTCTCTCACTCTTGCATTTGCTTCGTAAACTAAACTACTCACAGCATCCGCCCTCTGATGAATGGGAAGCTCCTGTTGAAATCAAAAGGGAGGTAAATAACAAGCTTAAAATTAAGTGAAACTTTCATATATCCATATATATATAGGGAAAGAGAGAGAGAGAGACCTGCAACATTTTGCTGACATTGCTAGCACCAAAAACCTTGTGAACAATAGAAAACTTGTGAGGGTCGTCAGAAGGGAAATAAGGAGCAAAGATGCAGTCCTTGGCGCAGCGGCGTCTCAACAGCTTGCAGGAAGCACAGGGTGAAGATCCTCCCATGTAGACAGGCACTCAAGGACAATCCAAAGAGAGAGAGAGAGAGAGAGAGAGGCTTTTTCTTTGAAATGGGAAGAGGCCAGGAAGGAGATGGAGGAAAATTTTGAACAACAACAGGCTAGGCTTAGTGTTGAAGGTGAGAAAGGGCTTAATATGTGTATTTATAATAGCTCAGCTGGAACTAGCATAGTGTAGAATAGATCCACATGTTCCTGTATTAAAATATTGATAAAGTATAATCATAATTAAACAACAAGAAATGGCATTCTGATGGAATACGCTATTCCCATCCTGATCAGCGTAGAAGAAACCAACGCATATGCTATCCATGGTTCATACACAGCTTTACAATTATAGCCTACTCTAGGTATAAATTAATTAAGACTATCAATTTTTTATATGATTTGTGAATACAACAAATTTTACATAAAATTAACTGGTTAGAGTTAAATGGTCCGATATGTTTAATTAAATGAATTAAGTTAAGATTGACCTAAACCTGATAAGTGTATAAGGGTTGACAAATATTTACACGACCCCACAAATTCGACAAGAACTAGACACATAATTAGCTAACAACCCATATAATAAAGACTATAATATAATAGCTACAAAGGGCATTGGGGTCATTTGAAGTAGTGGAATAGACTATTATCAAACAATGGGGTGTGAGGGTTGACCACCGCCTAGGCGCGTGATAAGTTGGCAATCCATGCAGGTTGTGTAGTTTTCACGTTCTGGTTTGACTCTTCTATTTCGGTGTTAATGTACTTGCTACAGCTCTAAGATATATATATATATATATATATATATATAGAGGGAATAATTAGTGAGAGATATATTGTGAGAGGGCAATTAATTTTAGAGAGATGGAGTAAAGAGAGGGTTATATATAATTAGAGTAAAATAGTAAAATAGTAAGAGAGATGTGAAACCCTAACTTGGACCAAGACACCGAGAGAGATGGCTTTCAACGTGAATGTTTGTTGGCGGACATTCACATGGAAACATACATCAATCTCTTTCTCTCTCTCTCTGAAATTGTTTGAATTGGCTCGCACGCACTAATACCTACGATGCAGGTGGAAACTTTGATCAACGTTCGTGCACCAACTCCTAAACTCCAAATTATTCAATTTAACCAAACCAACAAATTAATGCTTTGCTAAAATATCGAGATGACCACCACCAACTTCTATGCTCTTGTGTCGTTTTCTATTTTTGGCTCATTCTCCCTCGAGCTATATAAGTTATATATGTGAGATAGAGAGAGACCGGGGGGAAGAAGAATATCTTAATGTTAAATTATCAGGGTGTCTTAAAACCTTAAGTTAGTAATAAATGATAAATTTAATTATTTAATTAATATTTTAATTCTTATTCTAACGTGTGAGTTCAAACTTCTTCATGAGGCTTAACGAGTAAAATATTTAATTAAAATTTGAGGTAAATTATATAGACAGAGTTCAAACTCATGATTTTTGCTATGTTAGTATATTAAATCATCACTAGTTATCCCAAAAACTTAAATTGATAAAAAATAATAAATTTAATCATTTAATTAATATTTAACAATTACCGTTGCTTACTATCTATGCCCTCCGAACTAGCACTAGAATGGGGCAAAGTTGAATTAAAAAAAATGAAAAATTATTCTATCAGTAGTGCTAAGCAACATCCTTTTTTGGGACTTCCCTAAAAGGGTGAAATTAGGGGTAGGAATTTGTGTTCATGTGTTGAGTTCGAGTCCTATCGATGTGGGTGCATAAGATTATATAAGTTAATCCTAACTCAATAATTTAATTAAACAAGGCATACCCTTCAATCCTAACACACTAATTTCATGTTGGATTTGCGCCGAGTTTGCAGGTCATATTAGAGATTTCAAGCATTTACTCTACGTGTCTAGTTAAAGCTTTGTCAAGGCATTGGTTACGAGTATATATAAGACTATATAGATCAACCATAACCCGACTCATTTAATTAATTGAACAAGCTATATCCCTTAACCCTAACTAACCCAATAATTTTGTGATGGATTCGTGTCATAAATTCTCAGGTGAAACTTATTGATAGAACTGAAAATTTTACAAACAAATTAAACCATCAAGTCTCAATCAGTCTCTTCAACCTTAGGGGGCTGTGCGGATAATAGTACCAATTGACCTTAGCTACACCAAATAATTCTAGAAAGACCAAGTGCCGCACTCTGATCAATCTGGCTTCTTCTTGATAATTAACCATATATAAATATTAATGATAAATACTCAAAAACTCAAAAAAAAAAAAAAAAAAAAAAAAAAAACTGCTTTACAGGAAGCTTTATTAATTAGCATGATCAGCTTACAAAAAATCAAATTATCGGCAATGAAATTTTGGTGGCATCCGCAATGGGTACTATAGATAGTTTTGGCTACTAATTGGTTCCTGCAGATAACCAACTTTCTTATAGCAATCTTCATCAAATATCCCATCATTTTTGTAGACACCATTAACATTAGGGATTCGGTTTCTGTCTCGTTCTAGGTCAAGATGGTTACAGTAACGAGGACACGTATCAACAAAATCCATTTGTTCAAGTCTCACACGACAAGTATCTGGGCATGTCCCAGGTGTGAAAATGCATGTGTCGCCGAATAGCCGCATCTTACTCTCACCAAATTAACACAACGCATATACATGCACACCAAACCTTAACACATTTCACGCATGCAAGCAAACAGTGTAAATCACAAATATATGAATGACGATCAAAAGCAAGTTTTGAGTGTGAACAGAAACCATGCACCCACATGCATCATGATATAATGAAACTTCAGAGCAAATTAAATTATTTCAGATTCTCTATCGATCGTAGTAGCCGATAGAGGCCTTTCTTTATGCGTGGCAGATAGCTAGCTAGCATCTACATTTAATCAGCTTAAAAATCAACAAAAAGGATAGTAATTAATACCGAAAAAAAAAATGATAGATGTTCCAATTAACAGAAGAATAAAGTTTTTTTAATAAAATAGATCGAAAGATGTCTAAAATGCACAAATCACATACTTTATTAAAAATGCGATACAAATTAATATCTTCTCGGTCTATAAAATTGATATGCATCCTTTGAGAATATAAATACATTTTTTTAAAAAGAAGTATATAATTCTCACATGCTAAAAAATACATGACAGATTTATAGACTGAGTTCGAGAAAATTTCTCAAACCCAGTTTGGAGGACACTTTTGTCCTTAAAAATACATGTAACGATGCATTTTGAATGCATATAAGCTTACTAGATTGGATTGGAGGAGTTTCCTCCTACCTAATTTAGAGAAAAACTGTATCCTTAAAAAATTCTATTTGCGAATTAATTTTTATTTTATACGCATCCTTGGATTCTTCTTTTTCTTTAAACTCGATTTAAGTTCTTATCTCTTTGTATAATAATCGTAACGACACCCCATCAAGAATTTCTTAATGTGAACCAGTTAATGAGATCCGACATGTAGCTAAGATCTAATTGTTATTTAAAAGAATCCCAATTCGAGAGAGATTGAAACTAAAATTATTTGGCTTTGTGGAACCCTAAGACCCTTTTCTCACTCTAGCATTTAATGTTCTTCACATGACTCCAAGCTTCTAATCTTTTGTTCCGAGGAAAACCGCTCTCTTTCCCTAGTTGTCATGTCATATTTTTATATATATATATTTATAAAAACGTTGTCTTATAAACTAAGTTTATGTTTTCTGTTAGACTTTCATCTCATACTAATAAAAAAATGGGACCACTCTGCTGAATTTATTTAATTGCATTACCTCACAAAACGCGTGCTTCAATTTCAAGTTTCAAACACCTAAGCTCTAGAAAGAAGGAAAAACCCTCCAGGGTCTAGAAGGGTGAGAACCTTGTAATCTTTGTTTTAACGTATTTTTTTAAGCTTATGAATAAAGTAGAGAGAAAAACAGACATCTCTCGTCATCTTAGAGAAATAAAACATGCGATGTCCAATGCAAACATTGAATGCGCTTGGTGATATGGAAGATTCGATTCTTGAGATGTGCATGGATTAGAAGTAATCTTTGAACAATGGCAACCTCTAAAGTTAGGGGGGGCGAGGGGCTTAAGTGGCAACCGACATGAAATTCAACTTGCTTGAGCAGAGAGATTTTGGATTTCCAATGTCAGTAATTCAAAATAAAAGTCTATATTATCAGCTCAGTGTGCAAATATACAACTAAGGACATTGGGTTGTGCCAACTTCATCCTTCAGGTTTACGTTTTCTACATATCAAATTAAAATGCAACTAAAAGTACTGATAAGCAAAAGCAGCCATTTGTAACCCGGCCCATTATTAAACGGGCCTGGTTAAACCATATAGGCAAATAGGGCTGGGCCTGACTGATACTCTGACTACTCAAGCCCTGCTCAGATTTTTATTCTTATTTTTCTCAATTAATAAAATAACCTCTAGACAACACATATCTTGAACTAATGGTAGGTTGACCCCAGATTGAATTCCCCTCAAATTTGTTTCCAGAGTTGATAATGGGCCAAGAGTGCGAGCTATATAGGGCTGCCCGAATTGTTTAACAAATTTGAGGGGATCCTCATCTGTTGATCTCAATTTTTAAGATGAAAAGAAATATCAAATATTGGAAGGTTTTTAGTAACCCAACCCCAAGGCCTATTGATAACACTTTTGGTTGGGAAAATTGTCATGATTAAAACGATAATATATACCTATCAATGACAAATATATAATTAGTGTTAGAATAAGTAATGTTAAGCAATATCAGTTCCACAATACTCTATGGTTGGCTCACGAGAGCTATGGTCAATCCATGTAATAAACTTACATCAAACCACCACACACTAAGTAAAAAGCAAGATAATTGAATAATCATAATCCTAAATACCTTCAAAGTTAAATTTACTTTTTTTTATTAGCTTAAGCTAATTGAAATGAATGAATTTAATCATTTAATTAATATTTCAATATTCTCCCTCACTTGGGGTTCAAACTCCCCCTTATGTTTGAAGTTCTTTTCAAATGTTCATCTGACTACTCTTTTTAACATGTTATTTTGTCTCGCATATGAAAAAAAATGTTAAAGTATCAATTAAATGATTAAATAAACAAAATTTTTTTTTTTAAAAGCTTAAACTTTTAGAATAAATGGTGATTTAACATAATATCATAATAGAAGTCATGAGTTCGAATCATGGCCTTACACAGTTGAGCTCGCCCCCTCCTCCCCCCATTTTAATTAAAATATTCAACGTGTTTTCTAATCCCACACTCGTTAAAATATTGATTAAATGATTATATTACCTCCTTGTTAGCTTAAGCTTTTAGACAATTAGTAAATTAGTTACTTAACACCTCTTAAACTGCCCCCCATCACCTAAGCTTTCAGAATGAGGGGGATTCTTCCTCCCTCCCTCCGCTCATCTCTTCCTCCTTTATTCTTTTTCCTTCTTTTTTTTTTTTCTCTTTTTGGTGGGGAAGCTAGATCTACCGCCGACTATCCATCTCTGCCATGCACACACCTCACCACTAGCTTCCCCACCCAAGATCCACCCAAGGGCCACCTCTCTGCTAGCACGTGAGGCACATGCGCCCCCAACCTCCTTACTCAATAAAGTACTTTGTCCAAATATGTGAGAAAGGTAATCTTCATCGATTGTCTCATCGCAATCATTGATAGTGTAACTTTTTTATCAGTTGTCGAATCATCGGACATCATCACAAACTATTTTCAAGGCGGCCCTCTTCTCAACCTTTTGGTCGAGGAATTATGTGACCAAATATGTTTAGATCCATAATTCCTCAACTAATTATTGTAAATGCTATATCTTACTTTGGAGGGGGGAGATAATCATAATCCTATGTTAGATTAACCATGCTCTTCGAACTGCTAAAAAGCATCTGGATTGAAGTTGAAGGAGTACGGGAGAAACGGGACTATAACCATAAGAAATGGGTTGGATTTTTGACGTAGACGGCTGAAAGTGTTAGCAGTTAAAAAACAGTGTCCCAACCCTATGAATGATCCGGCCCACTGAAAAAGAAATGCGCAGCTGAACTGAACGAAAGGCATCCAAATAATGTGTCATTACATTCAAGAAGCAAAGAAGGTGCCAGGGAGATCACCGTGGAGTGCAAACCCAGTGAGAAATTAACTTGCCCTTTAAATTTTGAAAGAGTAGGGAACTATTCCAGCAAAATATTTGCATTGAAGGCCAACCTGTAGTTCGTATCCAGTCATAGGGGCTTGTGAAACAAACTTTGAGAATAATAAAACTGGCAATTCTGGCCCCAAAATAAAAACTAAAAACGAAAACAAAAACAAAAAGAGAAGGGAACAGAGAGCAATGACCTTAAAGTTGAATGGTGTGTGATGCACAGGCAGTTCGTTGCAGCTCGTGCAATTTTTGTACATTCCTCCTCTTAATTCCATTACTGAACATAGTGCTTGCAACACATCGTGTCTCTGTACAAAATGAAGGATTTATTTTGCGCTTCTCGGTGCTCTTCTTTTTCAAGTACTCTGCAGCCTGCGCCTGAACTGATAGGAAAAAAGAGTATACAATGATCAAATGACAGCATGTGGCCCTTAAATCTGATTTTTAGGAACAATAAATTGATTTTAATTGCCAAAGATCAGAACCAAGGGAAACAAAGAACCGTATAGCAACAAGACTAGGTGGTTAATATCACAACTTCATGAGCCTTTAGTTACAAAATGATCGATCATGTGCCATTGCTTCTCTAACCATCAATGACTCAGACAGAAATAAAGGAAACCCAAAGGAAATCTACTAAATGCAAAAGCTAGCATCTTCTTTTCAATAAATAAATTCAATATGACAGTACACGGGGTTTGATATAACCATTTATATGACTCTGAAGGTATATTATTGCCTATTGGCAGCAAAACTAACATCTATATTTGGTTTGCAGCGTTATCACGCAGATGGCATACCATCTAGGCAGTTAAATTGATCCTAAAATAACCAAGTGAATTGCCAGCTTGGCGGCTGACCACTTTGAGGAGGTGAGATGGATTCAACAAATTGACACAAATGACTTGGCAGCATATACATCTAACCATACCAAAAGACTCTCAGAGATGGTTAGGGCTATCATATGTTCAAATCGGTTGCAATGTAAATTTTAAGCTTTTTGTTTCTCAGAGAAAGCTTTCAAAGAATTTACACAAATAAAGAAGACTTACCAGAGCATGAAGCGGCTGATGTCATTGCAAAATCTTTAAGTCTCTTTATTTTTTCCAAAACTTGTACATTTTCAAAGAATTCATCTACTTTGGGGTCTGCAATATCCCTTGTAAGGCATAATAGTGCATTTTCACATGCCTGCAAAGAAAAGAGTCAACAATGAAGACTGGGATTAGACTAAACAACCACTAAGTTACCGTGATTTCAAACCAAAACAGCTGATATGATAAGAAAAAAAAGTCACAAGATTTGGATGTCTGAGACAGCTTGATCTGGCAGAAAGTAAGGTAGAAATACATCAAATATAACCAATCAAATGATGCAATTATATGTACAGGTTACATTGATGATATGTGATCATGTTCTACAGAGACTTTAGCACCAGAAGTGAGGAAAAAGTTGTCTAAAATGGAAAGATAAAGAGAATCCCTTTGACACAGAGCTCTAGCCACATGAAGATACTCCTGTTGAAAGACACTGAATAAGTTGGTAGAGATGAATATATCATCGCCAAACCAGAGCAAACCAATGTCAATGCATCTCAACAAAAACCACATTAGACCACTACATAAAAGCTATCCAGACTAAACTCCCTTCAAGGTTAAGATCGATAGCTTTATTACATATGTTACTTGCATGTACTAAAATCAAATAACAACAGGTAGAAACAAAAAAAATCAATTTTAGTCTAAAAAACTCATTGACTCGGAGCTAATATGTTAAGCTTTCTTTAACCCACCATATCAGGCAAAAGCATTGTAGAAATATATGATGGGATGATATGAAGCAGAAGCGGAGAAAGAAACGATGAAGCGTTAGTGCTATATCTTGTATAGTATGTTATAAATATTACAATAGTCTCTATTGATAAAGAAACTAGGAGTGGTGAACAAGTAAACTTAAACTAAATAAGGTAGGAAATAAACTCTACGAGGAAATAGATTATTAGAGAATATAAAATATTCTAGAATTCTCCTTCAAACTCAAGGTATAAGCTTGAGTTAAAAAAGAAGGTGAATTGATCTTGTAAGATTGCTGGAGGCAGTGGCTGGAAAAGGCTGTAGGAGGAGGCTGCCGAAGTTGACCGGAAAAAGGATACCTGAGTTGGCCGGGAAGAGGCTGCCATAGGTGACTGGAGGAGAACAGAAAGTGGCTGCCAGAAAGTGGCCGGAGTGATACCATGTAGAAATAAATGATAAGATGATATGAAAAGAGAGAGGAGAGCGGAAGCAAAGAGAGAAACGATGATGCGTTAAGGCATTATCTTGTATATTGAAATATGTTATACAGAAGTTAGGAGTGGTGAATAAGTAAAACTAGACTAAATAAGGTAGGAAATAAACCCTACAAAGAAATAGAATATTAGATAATATAAAATATTCTAAAAAGCATTTCTTTAGAACAACTCTGGTATGCTCTACGAGGCTCAGTGGACCATATATCACTTCAATAGTGATATTGCCTTATTGATTTTTATACCTAAACTTTATGTACATATCCATCTTCATATGTTGGTCCACTGCAGAAGTTAGTAGACATCACAACAAATCATTAGCAGAAATTTAGCAAACAACACTCACGGACTCCTAAGACTAAACAGACAACAATGCTCTTCAAAACCCAATTCTAGTTTATGGCTCGAAATGCTATGTAAAATAGAAAGTGGATACTCAATGCATCATAATAGCGAATGATTTCTCATAATAAGAATACAATAGTTTGTGACTTATAACTTCACTAGAACCAGAATAAAAGTAAAATTAAACAATATAGAAATGACCTTTCCAGCAATAGAATAGAATCCATTATCCAGCGAGTGTTCAGCAAAATTTAGCCATTCCAAATACGAAACTTCTAGCCATTGGCAACTTGCAGACTCGAGTTCCCGCATATGTAAGGCCTCGTATCTCAAAGCCAAGCAACTCTGAAAACATTGAGAGTGCCCTCAAAAAAAGTTATAAGAGTGGAGCAGTAAAACAAAGCTTCTCTACCTAAATAGACTGCATCAACAATATCAATGACCCTATAATACAGAGCTAGCCTAGTAATTCTATGACATTATTTATTATTTGGGATAAATATTTTTCTAAATTTTCTATGTATTTCTATAGTGGAGTTCTTAGAATCTAAACTCCTATTTGAAATGATTCAGATTTTTCCACTTCAGAATACAACTTAGTAAGATACAACAAATTTAGAAAAAGAAAAAAAAATCCTCTAGATATGGCAAATACTGAGGTGACAAAATTCAAATCATTTGATTAAAAATAATAGTTAAAATTTTAAGAGCTTCACATTGAAATTACCATGGAAAATCGAGAGGTTCATAATCTTTAACCATCTATTTTACAAAAATCATCTTTTAAAATCTATAAGAATAAAACTAGATCATAAAGTTTGGAGCAACATAATTAGGCTCTTTCAAAAGTTAATTAACCAAACACAATGTTACACCAAATAAACCTGAACTAATCAGGACAAAATTACAGGCGTACTAAAAGGATTTCACTCAAAAACCTAAACAAAGTTTTCTACATCTCCTGATTATAGCAATCATATTAAGCCAGCTAGCTCGGTAAACCAAAATTAGCTAACGTAATTACTGCTAAGCAAGTAGATGATATTATCTTTACAAATTACGAGGCAACGAAGAGAACGAAAATTGAGATTAAGTACCTCAACATCGGCTATTAGAGCGAAAGCACGGACGAAAAATTCAAGAACCAAAAGCTTCTGACCGACAGGTTTCTCCGCGATTTCGCGAATGGTGGAGAGAGATTCAGATCTCAAAAGCGCTCTCAAGCTCGATTCGACTTCCTTCAGCGATTTCACAGATTTGGAAACCAGAACCGATTCGAGAATTCGAAGAGTCGCGTCGTCGAATCTGAGCAAAGAAGGATTTGAGAGCTTTGGTTACAAACCAATAAATAGGATTGAAAATTTTGGAAATGGAAATTGACGTGAATGAATTGGAGTGGAACCTTCTGGACTTGATTAGAGAGCGGAAGAGGGAGATTTGCTGAGCAAGAGCGTCTGACATTTTTGGAGGGAATCAGGAGCGAGATTCTCGAATTGGTTGGGATTTAAATACTTATATATATATATATATATATATATATATATATATATATATATATGGTATTTGGTACTGCATTAATATTATTAAATAATGGGATAAATGCAAAATTGGTCAATGTGGTTGGCTTAATTTACAAATCACACATTATGGTTTAAAAAATAATTTATAGATCCCTAGGGTAGGCCAAAATAACATTTTACTTCCTGAACTCATTTTTCGTTGAATGATTTAATGGAAACTGTTACATTGTCACATCACACTCAATAAAAATAAGACACGTGTTCTTTTTTAGTTATGCTTTTAAAAAATGACAAATAAGTTTTTTTACGCTATTTTGAGGTTCCAACACACACTCCACGTCAAATTAAATAAACATAATTCATCTACATCTCTTATGCCGCCGCCGTCGTCTTCATCTTCCCCAACGATTTAAAAACTCATGCATCTTACACACACTAAGGGACAAAACAAGCCCCACAAAAGAAAAAAAATAATTGCATATCTCAAAAAAAATATCAGGTTATAAAATATGAACATACCGTTTGCTTTTTAAAGACACCATCTTCCAACATTTATTTAACACAAACCATAAAGCACTTGCCATAGAACAAAAACAGAAAAAAAAAACCAAACACACAAAGAATGAGTGATTGTTTCCATAGAAAGCATTGCAAAAAACGCAGATGCCCAAATCTCAGAGTAACCTAAAGATAAAAAATGCTCAAAACCTTAAAACCAGAAGTAAAAAAGCTTGAAAGTGAGGCAACTTACCGTCGTGATGTTTTCGGTGGTTTTCTAGCAGCGATTTCAAGTTGGGAAAGTGAATCGATGAGGAAAATTATCGACGCACTATGGGATATAAAGATAAAGATGCACGGTGGGGATAGATGGATTATGTTTATTTAATTTGATGTGAAATGTGTGTTGGAGCCTCAAAATGACGTGAAAAAATTTATTTGTCATTTTTTTAAAAGCATAAATAAAAATAAAATAAAAACACGTATTTTATTTTTATTGGGTGTGATGTGACAATGTAACGATTTTTGTAAAGTCATTTAATGGAAAATGAGTTCAGAAAGTAAAATATTATTTTGGCCTACCCTAAGGACCTATCAATTTTTTTAAACCACATGAAGTGATTTGTAAATTACGCCAACCACTTGAACCAATTTTACATTTATCCCTAAAATAATTATAAGCCTCGTAGTATGATGCATCAAATTAAAACAAAGGCCTTGGGCCCAGAGCAAAACTTACCCAGAAGCCCAAACGTACAGACAAAAGGCTCTCTCGATTATCGGCTTAGCTTGCAGAGAGCGAGAAAGCAAAAGACATGGCCGGACGCAGCCACGCCTCGAGAATAGACGACTCTCGCCTCCGTGAGGTCCACCATTTCTCCCTTTCCAGTAGACACCACAACTCACGGTCCATCGTCTTGGAGGACCGCATCGCCATCCAGCACCGCGAGATCCAATCCCTCCTCGAGGAGAACCAACGGCTCGCCTCCGCCCACGTGGCGCTCAAGCACGAGCTCGCCGCGGCCCAGCGGGAGCTCCGCCTCGTGTCGGCCAAGGCGGCAGATGTGAAGGCCGAGAGTGACGCTCACGTGCGGGACCTCTACGAGAGGTCCCTGGTGATGGAGGCCGAGGTACGTGCGATCGACGCTATGAGCGCCGAACTCGCTCAGGTGCGCTCCGACGTGCAGAAGCTCGGCCCGGCGCCCCAAGAGCTCGCGGCGCAGTTTCGAGCCATTGAGGACGATATCGCGAGGGCACGCTCGGAGGTACAGCAAGTCCCGGCGATCAAGTCCGAGATTGAGAGGACGCACAAGGAGATTCAGAGAGGAAGGTAAATCTTATTCACTTTCACATTTTATTGTTATGGTTATTTGATATTCTTTTTAATGCAATTCAATTATTTATGCGTCAAATTTGTTTCTGTAAAATTGTTAGCGTGTTTTAAAATCTGTTTTGGATAAATAGACTGGAAAGTTAGGAAATTTTGAAACTAGGCTAATTTTTGGTTGCACAAATGTCAAAGAAATCACTGAGAAGACTATTATAGAATCATAATCTGGCCAGAACTGTGTATAGATACTGATTTGAATTGAGAATAGGATTGAATTAAAGTGAAAAGGTAAAGCAAATGCACTTTTGTGAAGAAGTAGTTTATTTTTATTTTTTGGAGTGACTTGATTTTATAATTATTGATTGAAACTGTTAAGAAATTATGTCAGTTTCTTTTTAAAAAATTGGATACGAATAGGGCTGCTATCGAATACGAGAAGAAAACACGTGCTCATAACCTTGAGCAAAGACAGTTAATGGAGAGACATAAGACTTCCATGGCTGGTGAAATCGAAAGACTACGAGCGGAGCTGGCGAATGCAGAGAAGAGAGCAAGAGCAGCAGCAGCTGCAGCCAATGTGGCAAACCCGAGTAATTCACCCTTAATTCAATTGTTTCTTCTTGAGACATGGTTTATTGAAAAATACAGCATCTGCAGAACTTGAGAGATTTATTGAATTCAACTCTTTGACCTTTGGAGTGGTTTATATTCAGGCACTGGATATGCTGTAGGCTATGGCAATCCCGTTGTGGCATATTCATATCCTGACCCTTATGGCACAGATCAGGTACGTACCCTCACGTGCTCATCAATGCCTTCTAAAAATTATTAGACTCCTTGTGCGTAATGATTATATATATTTTTGTTGATGTTACCACTGTCTATATATATATTGTGTCTGAGGTGGTAATTGCTAGAAGCAAACATGCTAAAAAAAAAAAATTATTCTATGATAGTGCCAGAATAACATACATGGAGATGGTCTGAAATTTCCTCATCCATGTTACTTTTGACAGTAGCCTAGATTTAAACATAAAGAATAAACAGTTTCAGATTTGATCCATGGCCGATTATGGTAGATTAAGTTTTTAAACTGATAAATGGACCAGCAACATGGTTTTCCTAACTATTTCTGAACTCTTATCTTCTAAAATATCCCCAGAGGTTTGCTTTTAAACCAAACTGATTCTGTATTGTCATTGTGTTACCTTGTGCGTATTGCACTGAGCAATTGGAAGCTGATTGAAAAGAAACTAAGAACTATCTTGGATCAGTATCAACTGAGCTGAAAATTGAGATGTATCGTCGAGGAAAATGTGGAAGCTGCTTTGGCTAATATTTTCTCCTATATCCTACCACAGAAACCTATTACACTTTCACATTTTTACTTACTCATGAAACTGCAAGTTGGCAGTTATACAACACCGCATTATCAGGTTACAAAACTATGATTTGGAAACTTGTCTATACATATATTCTTTAAAGTGTTACTTATATATATATATATATATATATATATATATATATACACATATATTTCTTTAAAGTGTAAGTGCTAATTTCATTTACATTATTATTTACAGAAAACCCTCTTAGTATTATCTCTGGTTCTCAGCATATGAAACTAGAATTATCATATCAGTAACACATTAGCTGACACCATATCAATAGATACCGTATAAATTTGCTCTTCATACCATGTATGTACACTCCGGTTTGGAAATACCGAAAATAATAATTAGATTGAAATAATGACATTAATAATAATAAAATTAAAATAATGGTTAGTTTTATTAATGATAAATAAATGGTTAGTTAGTTTACTTAGAATTAAGTAGTTAGTTTAGTTAGAATTAAGCAGTTAGCTAGTTAGTAATAAATAGATAATTAGTTTAATTATAGTATTGATTGATTAGTTGGTAAAAAAATGAATGATGTAACAATACCAAAAATAATAAATAGAATAATGAATATAATGTAATTAAAAATAAAATAAAAGAACAGTTGAAGGGAAGCTTAATAGAAGGGGGGGCTTCACGTGGGGTTTTTGAGTGAAAGTCAGAGAAGTGACAACCCCCTACCCCTCATTTCTGCATACACTAGATGCACCAAGAAGCTGAGAGATAGAAGGTTAGTGAGAGAAAGTCAAAAGCTTGAAGAGAGGAGGGAGAAATTCTTCAAATGGTAAGATTCTTGAGATTTTTCGTGTTCTTTGGAAACCCATTCACTTTGAAACTGGATTTTTTTGCATTTGTGAAGTAAACTTGTTGATTTAAGTGGTTGATTCTTGGGTTGGTTTAGTAAACATGAATTCTTTGAAGTTGGTTATGGTGTTGGCTGCTTTGAGTTTCGGGTGGCCAAAAGTTGGAGGAGATTTTGCTGTGATTTGTTTTTAGGTGTTTTTGATCTTTGGTTTACTCTGATGTGTAGTGTTGGGTATTTTTGGAGTTATCCAAAATATAGAGAAGAAGAGGGAGATGTCGTTGAGTGTTTTTCCTTTTTTGGGATATGATGGCCAAAATCTTTAAGGGAACTTCTTGGGTATGAGGATAAACTGCTTAGCCCGTCAGGGGTGAAAACTCTTGGGTTACCAGGTAACTAGTTCTGGCGGGTGGGGTCAGTTACTTGTAGGAGTTTGATTAACGGTGAAGATTGTTGTACAGTATGTGTTTGCGACGTGCAATTAATTTGAATAAAGTTTTCCTACGTTATCAAAAAAATATATATATATTTAAGGAAAGAGGGCGATGCTGTGGGTTTTCTCCTTTGATGCGGTTTGCTATGGTGGGTTGTAGTTTGTTTTGGGTGTTTTTGATTTTGTGTTGATGGAGAGGGGTTTTCTCCCCTGATGCACAGCCATTTTGATCTTAGTGACCAAAAATTTGAGAAGATCTTTGCTATTGGGTTATTGACTTTGGCAGCTGACAATTTGGAGGGGATTTCGGTTGTTGGTGACTGAAAAGATGGAGAGGATTTTTTTTTTTTCTTTTGGGGGGGTGGGTTATTTTTTTGAAGCTTGGTGGCCGGGAAGTGTTGTTGGGTGTTTAAATTTTTGGTGGCTGAAATTGGGGAAAGGAGGTGATTCGCGAATGGTTTAGGGAACTTATAAGATTGTGGAGATTTTTGATGGAGTGAGGATTTTGTTGTTGATGGCCGGTATGGTTTTTGGGCGTGAAACATGGTATTTGACAATGCAATTTGTTAGAGGGAAGTTGTGAGAGGATGGAAATTAAGAGAAAGAAAGAGAGGGAGATCGGGTGAGGGAGAGAAGCATGAAGAGGAAAAATAAATGAAAAGGAATAAAAAAACTAAATATAAAATAAAAATAAAGTTTAGGGTATTATGAATAAACCCCGACTAATGTTAGAATATATTTTTCTAGATGCTGGAGCAGAGTGTTTTGTGAAAAGTTAACAGAAAAGATTGAGAGACTAAAGTAAGCAAACACCTCTCGAAGGCAGTTAAAGCTTTATAGCCTGATTTATGCACGTAAATTTTTCTTGAAGTAGATAAATGTTAAATGTTATAGCATTTGTTGCTGCAAGTTTACAGTAAAGGAGTAGCAGTGACACTTCGGGGTAATTATAATATTGTATAATTATCGTCGCGCAGGGGAGGGGGTGTTGATAGCTTTTATTTGATACCACAAAACTTTGTGGCTCTTCATTCCGATAGCTCCTAAACTATGTACTGCATTCAGGTCCAGGTTGCTGCTGATGCTGGTCCTCAATATGGATCTGGAGCTATGCCGCATGGCACTTATGACATGCAAGGAACACATGTATATAGATAGGATCTCAGCAAACCATGATTTAAACAAGTTCCTTTTTTTTTGGCCCTCTTTTGCCACCAAGGTTAAATGGCCAGAAAATTTCGAATCATATAGTTGATATTGTTTGTACTGTTGCTATATTGCATTTCTTCCTAAATTGTAGCTTTTATCAAGATCATCTCATTCTTTTATGCTCCCTCCTTGGTCGTCGTTTGCTAGTCATGCTAAAAATCACACTTTTATTTCCACCACTATCCATTATGTTGATCGAGAAGTGCCAATTCACCATTGGACACCATTATCCATTATGCTGATTTGCCAGTGTTAGCAAATTGCAATAATACTGTTGCATTCTGATGTTGAAGCTGGCTATAAAGGACTTACTTGGTTGGCTTGTGATCTCACTATCGGGGTTGGTGACAATTTGTTATCGAGGTGCTCATAAACTATATCCTCTTTCTTTGCCTAAGACAATGCGCGGCCATTATCCAAGAGAGGTATGACTTGACATTTGATCAAATTCCATCCCATGAAGAGAGTTTATAAATGAAAACAACCACAACGTAACAAACAGAACAGATGGAAAAACAAAACTATGAATTCAACTTGATTGATGCTCTAAAAAGCCGAGTTTAAGCCGACGACATAAAATAAGAAAGAAATAAAGCCGCACTTAAACTGGATTACACCAAATAGTAAATTCTATTTACGAAAGTTATCCATTCTCATTTCTTCACTTAACAACTCTTTGTGGCGTATCTCTCGTTGTCGCGCAGCTTCACATACTATATAAAAATTATATTAATGTATATTTTAATTAAACATGATTCTTAAGTTGATTTGTTTTATTTGTTTCTAATTACTATGAATATTCCTACCTTGTAAATAAAAAGTTGATATTTATAATTTGATATAAATGAATGAAAATATAAAAAAATATATATATATTTTCAAATTTTCAACAAAAACTGTTTTCAGCTGAAACAATTTTTTTTTTTTTTTTTTTTTTTTTTAAATAATTTCAACTGAATTATTTTCCAATGGATAACATTTTGCACTGAAACAAATGGGACATAAACACAACCTTATAACCAAAGACTAACTCAGGAAAACTCAGATAAAAATTATGGAGCCAGCCCAATTCTGCCTTTCATTTACCCTTCGCATTTCATTTATTACTCATAGCAGCAAGACAAAGTAGTGAAAGTACCGAAGAAAGATGGCTCATTACAAAGAAAAAATTGGAAGAAGAATCACTTTTTTAAGTCTTGAAGTGGAACCATCAAGAAGATAAAAGAGATTGGTGACTTTAGGCTGCTTGTAAACCCATTCCTTTGGGCAGCTTGTAAACTAGTTACTCTGTTAAGCAGTGACGGTGATATTGCTTGCCTTCGGCAACAGCATCTCCAAAATCTGATTCTGAACGGTTTCAAATATGGGGTGTCACGCGCTCCAAGCACTGTATATTCAGACCCTCATATTTGGATTGAATAGTTGTAGACGAAAGAAGCGAAACTGCACATTTTCCAAACGAAAGCAAACTCTTCTCAAGACAAGATGCAAGGCTCCAAATAGCCCAGCCCATCCAATACTAGCGTTTAATGCCAATATAGTTGTTATAAATGGAAAGAAAACCTTGGAAGCAATAATATATTATCATAATATCCCAATGCAAGTTATCAATCTTCTTGTTCAACTTGCTCGGCAGGTCCAGGATTCAAAATACCGGATCAAAGTTTACAAAATGAGCCACAAAAACAGCTTGGAAAGGGTGGGAGAATTCACTCCATCCAAGGACGAATTAATATTCCAGTGCTCTCCAGCCACAACATACTAGCTAGCATAGGGCCCTATTTACCTAGTCAGGACAGGCATAAATGACATATTACATGCATTCACATGCTTGTATCACAGTCGCATTAAATGCGACGGATGCAAGCAAATCCACATTATGATACTTGGTTCAAATTCCAAGCAAGGATGAAAACACAATTTGAAAAGGCAGCACTCACCTGAAAATATCAACCTACCTTAGCAGCAAGCAATTTGGAGATTATCCACTTGCCTCTAAAAAAAATTCACACAATTAAAATCAAAATCCCATGTCTAAAAATAAAAACCCCTCCAGTTAGCGGCGAATGGAAAGGAAAAGGAGAAAAGAGGTCTTGCTCAGAGCAAGTGAACAACCTACCTCTTAGTCTCCAGTTCAAGTATCCCGCGATGGGAACACAATAAAATCTCTCAGACCATAATTCTTAGTTACATAAAATGCTTTATGCTGAGATTCCTTTAGTAAGGACGTGATCGATTTCCACCATGCTGATGTCTGTCAGGACCAGACCCATCTCTATAATTATCCCTGCGCCCGCCTCCATAGCCACCTCTACCACCACCCCTATTGCACAAAATGATAAGTTAATGATTATGCTCCACAGATGCAGCAAATTTTGAATGCTTAATCAGTCAGCCAAACTGATAACTCGAAGCAAGTTATTGAGATTTCCACTTACAAGAGTAAATAAATATATACCTTCAGAGAAAACCTTGTTAAAGGTCTAAAGATATCCATAATAAACGAAAGAGAGAGACTAAAAAAAAAAAAAAAAAGCTCCTAGCCATCTAAAAAACCAAAAGTTTTAGTCGAGTTTTCCTTTTTTTCCTGTAAATGGTTGAGTTTCTGCTTCACTCAAATGGTTGAGTTTCTACTTATTTTTCCATCTATTAGTACGGTTCTCAACAATCTTGAGTCACTACCTTAAAAAGAAGAAAAATAATAAGTTACACTAGCCCGAATGTAGAACGTTAATATATCATAACTTCTTGCACTATAAGCCTAATGTTTCTTTAGATATGTAAACATCACAACCCTTGAATGGTATTTGAGCTCAACTGTTGCATCACATGCATATATTTGAAAGCACATTCAAAAAATTTCAGTCAGCAGGATCTCATTGCATCCTAAAATACAGCCATCAGCAAAATATTAACAGCCCAATTATGTGAGAACGTGAAATCAACAAGAAATTCTATAAAGTCTTACTTTTTACACTGACACACAAGAAGAAATTCTGTAAAACAAGCAATAAGACCCTATTACAATATATCTCCACAAAAACTTTACAACAAAATGAAATTGCAGGAGCACCAAAAACGTCAGTAATCCAGGCCCAAGGAAAAGCACAGAAATAATAACGCAACCTTAGTGAAAAATGATAATCATCTGCAAACAGTTAGACCTTATAACAGCTAGACCCAAGCGCACCATCCACCAATCATCATAAAAAGAATCTGTAATTCGTTATGGGACTTACAAAATTGTGGAGCGAGCATTAAGAATACAGAAATGAAGTTACAACACATTTCTCATGCGTGTACACATATCATACGAACATTTGTAAGTAAAACAAAATGAATACATCAGTCAGGGAGATACCTGTGGTCAGGCGGCGCCTTTGGTGCAGACATCGCCGCCATTGCAACATTGATTTTATAACCCCTCATATCATAATCTGCGAAGTAAGCTTCCTGGTTAGTACACTCCTAGAAAATGATGATATCATGCTAAATTCAGGAAAGTTGTAAGTAAGTACTATTGAAAAAACCGCCAGCCGAATGTGCAGCAGACGGATCTTCAAAGGACAAAACTCCATCGCCTTTGTTGTTTCCCATCTCATCTGTATATAATTTTATATTCCATGGCCACTGATCCTTATATCCCCTCTTTTGCTTGATTCTTCCCACCTAATAATGCATGTATCATTAGCATCCCATTCAAACATTACCATCAAGAAGGAAAATGCCTAGATAGATTTGTCAAACATTTCCACCGTCTTCTCTATCACAGTTGACATAGAAGACCAACAACAGGAAATTCATCCTCACCCATATGCAACCAAGATGATAATTGTTTTAAGTTAATTAGGTTCAACGTTATTTTCTTTGAATCCTGCAACACACATGTTGCATGCGGCGCTACCTAGTTCTATGGGGTTAGTTGAGTTTTCCCTCCTTAAGGATGCCTCCCTGAGGCCATGAATAAATAAAAATGCTGCACACATTTTCTGCAAAGAGCGCACAGGTGCAAAACAATCTCCAACTTCAAAATTGGAAAATAAATTCTAAAAATCAAGGAGTACAAAAGAAAAGATGAGTATATTACTTGTCCAATGCCTCCAAAGAGTTCCCTTAGTTCTTCAGTAGTCACATCTGGCGGCAAATTTGATATGTAGATTCTAGAGTTATCACAAGTATCATCACAATTCTCGTCACACTGCCTCACCTTACCTGGGTCCTCAGCAGGAGCACCACCATATCCACCTCGACCACCAGAACCACGCCCACCATCATATCCACTGGGTGGGCCACCCCGACTCCTTCCATCCCCAAAACCATCACCACCATAACTACCCGGAGGGGGACCCCCATAAGATGGGGGATATGATGCAGGCCCTCCAGAAAAGTTTGTAGGTGGAGGAGGAACTGCATCCAGTCCATAATTTGTGTTCTCACCATATGAGTTATGAGGCGGCGGATGGTTCCCACCAGCCCCTCCATAATAAGGTTGGGGTGCTGCTGGAGGAGCCTGACCATATCCACCTTCTTCTTTTCCATAAGAACCACCCCTATTGCCTCCCCCACCTCTACCATCGTTACTACCACCTCTACCACCATTATACTCACCACCCCTACCCCCTCCATAATTTCCACCTCGATTACCACCATATCCACCACCACCACTGCTGCCTCTATTATAACCACCACCACCGCTGCTGCCACCACCACCACGATCAGCCGCACCCGCAGGTGAGGGTGTACCACATTTGTTACATTCAACTCTTCTTGCAAAGTTCAAATTCCCGCAACTACATTCAATTATATACCAGTTTCAATCACACAGCGAGTTTGTAAAAATGGCAGAGGTCAAATTCGAGTGTTCAGAAAATCTCAAACCCCAAAACTGTAAAAACTAAGCTACTAAGAATAAGGGCAAGAACAGTGAAACAAATCGTAAATCAGAGAAGAATAAAAAAAAAAAAAAGAGTCACCCTGGATTGGGGCAAAGCCAATCGCCGTCTCTGCCGCTCCCACCACGCCCACCTGCACCTCCACCTCCACCTCCACCTCGGCCACCGCCTCGGCCACCACCACGATCTCCTCCTTGGTATCCACCACCACCTCCTGCAAATAAGATCCAATCAATCAGATGATAAATAACTAAGCCAATAATTCTAACCCTAGGTCTAAATCAAAATCAATCAGTAACGGAACAAAGGCGAACAAGAAATGTATAGGGTACCTCTACCACCGTATCCTCCACCTCCACCGCCTCGACCTCCTCCGCCACCGCGACCGCCACGACCCCCATAGCCACCGTCGCTACTGCCTCCTCCATAGCCACCACCAGAACCACCACTTCCTCCATATCCACCTCCACCACCATAGCCTCCTGAACCACCGTAACCTCCAGCACCGCCATAGCCACCGCCGTCGTACCCTCCGGCGCCGCCGCTAGCTCCGTAGTTCGGAGGGGCGGAATCGCCGCCTTCTTGTCCGTACATCCCAGACATGGTCTGAGTGTTTGTTTGGAGCTTGTTGCAAGAGATCTAGGGTTTGTCAGTGAGAGAGAATCGATTTAGATGCGAACGCACGAGTTTGGCTTTTATATATATAGCGAGTAGAAGGAAGATAACCAGCTTGCGCTCTTTGTTCCTTTTTTTTCTTTTTTCTTTTTTCTTTTTTCTTTTCGGGGGTGATATTTATCCTGGCCGACCTAATTAAAGTACACTAAAGAAAGTGGCCTAAAACAAAAGTACAACAACAAAGTTTGGCTTTCTATAAAAAAAAAATCGTAGTTGTTCTCTAAAGATTTAAAACATAACTTAAAATATCATGTAAAAAGTATAAATGATAACCTCCCCAAGTCTTTTACGATAGTTTGGTCACCCCTTATAATTTTTTTTTTTTTTACATTTATATTTACAAATTTTTTTTTTTATATTCTTCAGTGTGGGGGACATGCTTTGTTATTGTTAATATGGCATTCTTACTGTTTTTGGTTAAAATTTTAAACGAAAGTTTGAGGTGTAGAGTTATTTGTCATTTATGCTTAATACACGAAGTTCTAAGTTAATTAGTTTTTAAACTTTATAAAGCTTATTACAAATCGATGCAACTGTGAGACTGATCGTGCATTTTTCCCTTGTAAACCATTTTGCTTTTCACTTTTGTTTTCTATTTTCAAAATAAAAATATTAACGACATGTTTTTCCCTTTATTTTATATTAAAACACTTTTTTTAAAACTAAACTAAAAATAAAAATTAAAAAAAAGAAAAAAAAAAAAAAGAAAAAAGGAAGCAAAGAATTACAAAGGCTCGGTATAACCATTACGGTGCTAAAAAACCTAAAATTCGATTGGATTTGGCCAAATGATTGGCCTAGTCCATTAAGTTATTGGCATTAAGTTATTGGCTCACAGGTCAAGAGAAGGGCCGCCTAAGATGATTGTTTGAAAGGATAGTTCAGAGGAGTATATGTCTGAAACAACACCTACGAGCTACTGTAGCAACAAGCAGCCCTTGAAAACTACATTAGGAATAGGAGAATTGATGGTGGTTGAACCGAAGCCGCTGAAGAGGAGCATCACTGTAGCGTTTGGTGATCAAGGTACCTATCGAAATTGGCTTAATGGACATCACATCTAGATCTGCAATTGAATTTCGGCCTCTATGGAGATCCAGTGGCAAATGAGAGGAGAAGTTGAAGATCCTATGCATGTGTAAAAATGAAGCAATGGTGGCGACAATGGAGCGGGGGTAGTCGCCGAAAGCAATGTAGGCCGGTGAATCTAAGGGGAGTGGTCTGGGCAATGGAGGGAAGGGAGATGTGGTAGATTTGGCTTTTGAGTTGCAGACCAAAAAATAAATAAATAAAGGAAAAAGAAAAGGAAGGGAGAGGAAGAGGGAGGAGCTGACTCAGCTCCTCCTCCCCGGTCAATACTCACAAGAGGAAGTCAAGATAGAGAGGACGAAGAAAGACAAGGTCTATGAAGAAGAAGAGAGCTATAACCTAAATTTAAAGT
Source organism: Corylus avellana (assembly GCF_901000735.1). Classification (NCBI taxonomy): domain Eukaryota; kingdom Viridiplantae; phylum Streptophyta; class Magnoliopsida; order Fagales; family Betulaceae; genus Corylus; species Corylus avellana. The sequence goes on along the minus strand of NC_081550.1, from coordinate 21,502,480 downwards.
ATCAAGGAATTTGGATCATTAAACCATCCAAAAAAGAAACATCAACAATAGAAAATTAATTTTACAATGATCAAACCACAATATATCAATGGCTTGTGAGGAATGTGGGACGCCATCTTCAACTACATCTGCAGTGATCATATAAATGCCTTCAATAATGTGTTCTTAATCTACTAGTCATATCAGGGTTCCACTAGTTTTGAAGAGCATGAATGCGTGCTTCAGTTTGAATGGCATAAAAAGGAGACATGTCTATGGCCAATCATCAAAGACCATGATTCTAAATTTCAAGAAACAGCTATCTCATTCTAACTAGGAACAATTTGTCGATCACAAAAGTTTGAGATGAACAATCAGGAAACATGAATGGACCCTGAAGTCACAGAAGAAATCTTAGGAATAAGCATAACCTTGTCCAATGACAAGTGACCACAACATTATATCTGAGGAGACAGAGAGCAGCAAAAATTCCCCCCAGATATCTAGTGACTATGTAAATCTGAGCAAAAATACTGAAGTAGCTATTAGCCAGGTTGTCCAGTGGAAAAAAAAGGACCCATGAAGTGAATCTGATTGTGAAGTGCGAAGTTCAACTGAAAATCTGCAATGATCAACCGATGGATCAACAGTTGTGATTAAACCCAAACTTCCAAAATCACAGCTGTCTGCCCTTTGATCATGCTGCTGATAATAGCTATTAAACGCATATGATATATTCCCGGGCCAGCTAATATTAGAACAAGACCCACCAGGGGAGAGAGCTGTGCAATCAGCAACCGAACATGCTTCTAACGCACGTGCCGTTGCATTAGACAAGTCTTTATTATTGTTCACAACGCACCACTTGGATGGAAGATACTCCACATTTTGAGCATTCACAAGGTTTTTTGAACCCAAGCCAAAATCAACTGGATACTTGGCTTGGCCATCAAAAGTAAAAATACCCCAATGTCTCTCAAAATTTCCAGCGGTTATGCTTCTTTGGTCCTCATCTAAAAGGCTAAATATGTATGTTTCAATTGGTGGATTCCGAGGCCTAAGTGGGGTACCCAATTTGCTATGAAGATGGTTCATCAGGCCTTTCATGAAGGTCTCTGCAACGGATGGGGTCGCATTGGTTGCTCCATCCGTAGGCCAACCAATCTGTGCCACAACAATATCCATGTTGGGAAATCCTACTGTTGATAATGCACTAACTACGGTATCATAGCTCAAGTCAAAGCTGTTTTTGTATGTTCTGTGGCTGTCATTATGAGGGTGAGCAGTTTCTTTGAAGAGAGAAAAGTTGAGGGAAATGTTCTTGTTTTGGTGGAGAGTTATAAATGGAGAGATGCTCACAAAGAATGGTGAGCTATGCTTGCTAAGAAATGTGAGGAGTTGGATCATGGTTTTGTTGAGGTCAGACCTGAAGTGTCCTTTTGAGGGCAGGCTGGATTCTGACTGGAAGGTATCGTAACTGCAAGGGACTACAACCTTCAATTTACTTTCCAAGTTTGCTCTGATCAAAGCTTCCTGGATTTTTGTGGCTGCTCCAATTACAAAGGGATGGAACTGCTCACCGTAACTTTGGAGAAATGGCTCATCTCCAACAGCAACATACCTGTAGATAATCTGGTTAGTAGTATACATAGAATGAAGTCACACCCCTAAGGATAAGCAAAATCAATTTGGCTTTTGATTAGCCTAACAAAGGAAATAATTGAAGCTACCGGGTTCATATAAGATCTCAAATTGGTCCCATTCAAGATGATGTTAATTAGATTATATACACAGTATGAATAGGAACATTCAATTTAATAGGACAATCAAAAAGGACCTTAATAGTTTGTCCTTTACTTGCATTGCCGACGGAGCATGCAACACACAGAGAGAGATGCGTCTCTCTATCCCATCTTGAAGCTTGCTCCCCTACTAAACACCAACTGACTCATTTAAATTTGTGTCTTGTCTGGAGCTGATACCATCCAGTCCTGTCCTAAGTAGTTTGCTATAAGCTCATTCTTATAACACATTTCTTGTAAAATAATTGTCCACCAAGATGATAGTGACAAAAAGAGGAGCACAAATGCAAAATCATCATGGAATCATAATTCCAACATGAATCACAACCAAATCAACGTAAAACCCATTCACAAAAAGAGTGAGGTGCAGAAACTTGGGCATAAGTTGTGAGTTGGTTTTCCAATGCAATCAATCTTAAAGCTTCATTACACAGAGGAAAGCTCGTGTCTTAAAAAGATAAGAGTTCCACAGGACCAAACTAACTTTGCAAAGGGCCAGCACACAAAGAATGGCAACATGGTTTAATCTGCCACAACACCAAGCATAAACTTTCATCAATTATTTCTAAATGGCACAGCTCCCGAAGTCACAAACAGCTTTGTGCACCTAACATGCAAACACCAAAACCCAGCATTTTCATGCTCCTAGCATGCAAAAGACAGAAACTGTTTTACTAAATACCCTCTGCCAATATAGCTGACCATTACAAAAGAATAAGGACCCCTATCTACCAATCCATTCATTTTAAATCTAACTAGAAAATTTTCACACAACAGTGTCCAGCTATCTAAGCATCTTTTTTCCATTTCAAGTGCAGTAAATGAGGGCAAAGTACCAGGTGAATGCACCTTCGCATTAAAAATTTGAATGTCCTCTCCTTGTATTGTCCCTCATTCACTCAACGTAAGCCCTAGCACGTCCTTTGCTTCATTCTAAACAGATCAATGCAACAAGAAGGTAGATACTGCTGAATTCTGCATCTGCACATCACCCTCGAAGAAATTGCCGGAATGTATCATACTTTCACAAAACAGGTTCACCTAAAATAGTAACTGAACTAGAACTCGGAATGACAATTTGCAGGCACGTACAGATTTTCCAGTTGGGTTCCATACTTCTCAACCTCACAATGTTGTGATCCATATAGTTTGCTTGCAAATTGCAATGTCTAAAATATAACCAAAATTAATACCAAATTAGGCTAACTCATAGACTGCTTTGCCTTCTAATTGCTAACCATTCGATTATCAAAAGAAAAGTACCAAATTGGTAGCTTCAATTATTTGGTCATTTACTTTTCTTTTCAGATGACACTGTATATCACTCAAGCCATCGACTAGGGTAATAGCGTGACGAAAGGTGCTTTAAGTTCATCAACCATTTCATCTGCAACAACTACGTCAATGTGAACTTTAACTTCCACGGTCTCTTTTTAATCAACCAAGAGACAGAACCAATGGATCGATCCACATTTTCCACCCCATAACCACAAATGGATTAGCACCGGTTTGTCCAAGAAACTAAACAAAAAACAAAGCAACCATGAACAGTGATACATTAACTCAAAAGATGACAATCCCAAGTCATCAAAAATGATGAACAAATAGATACTAAAGTACATGTGCAATCAGAAAAACAAGCAAACAAAAGAAAACCCAGATATCCATGTTACATAACAGGAAAAACAAATCATGACCCGGAAATCTAACTGGGAAAATCTAATTAAACCCATTAAGCAAAAAATAAAATAAAATAAGCAGAAACATACTCAATTCGAACTCCACTGCCTCCATTGGAGAAGTAGCGGGTGACATTATCGTGTACCCAACTCTCAGCAGCCTTTTTGGAAGAGTTCAAGCTTCTGAGCATACTATTTGGAATGCCCACAATGACGCCGATGTTGGACCCGGAGAGCGCTTGGAGAACAAGTGGGTCGGCATCAAAGAGCTTCACTTTGGTGATGTTATTGGACTTCAAGAGCTCCACCACCTCGGGCGGTGGGAGAGGGTGCGAGGCGGCGGTGCCCCAGTTCACGCCTACGGCTCGGACCCCTGAGGCCAGGACCAAGATGGCGAAGAAGAAAAGGAAGATGATTGGGCAAAGATTCGGAGGCATTTGGTGAGAGTTTGCCATGGGCTGGTTGGAGTAAAAGTCAGTGAGAGAGTGTCCTGGGGGTTTTGGTTTGAACTTTGAATAACCAAAAACAAAGAGAGCAAAGCTGACGTGGAACCACTGTTTTTTTGTTTTGTTTCAAACTTCTTGGAGCCTACCTGATTAAGAATATTTTTAACGGGGAATGTTAGTGCCAAAATTGGGAAACGGGTTGTTATTTAAAATTTGTAAATAATGTGCCATTATATTACGAGTAATGCCACCCACTCTCATTAGTAGTGTAATTAAAATTGCTATTAAATTTTAATCTAATAGTGATTTCAAAAGTGAGATAGAATTATAATATGTACCGTCCCTAAGGGGTAGCTCAATCGACTGTGAATCACGCCTCATAAAGCAAAGGTCACTAGTTCAAATACTCCTCTCCTTCTCTTGTATGAACATATCAAAAAAAAAAAATTATAATATGTACCATTATTAAAAAATAAAATCAAAGGCTAATTAACATGTTGCATTAATAAAGTAAGAGAAAAGTGGAATAAAAATATGGTGTGTAATTGTTATGAGGATCTTAGAGGCTGTTATGCAATTTTCTAGGTAGTAAATATGATATCTAATTTGCACGAACTTTTAATTAAACTATTAATATTATTTTCTTACTATATAATTTAATAAATTAATAAAAAAATATAGAGCTGGTATATACTGAGATATAATAATATGAATCATGTTAAGAACTTGAATGTGGATTTATTAAAAACAAATCTAAAATATGGTTGGTGGCATGTGTTGACTTTGTCACACCAATTATTCAAAGGTTGGTAGAGAGATAGAGAAAAAACCTCATTTAAATTAACAATTTTATTTACCTATCAAAAAGAAAAAAAACAATTTTATTTATTTTTCTAGCTTCAAATTAATTTCATTTGGTAAAGAGGTCAAATTAATTTCATTTGGTTTTACAAGTCTTGCACAAGCATAAGCTTACGATTTTTCTCACAATCAGTACATTCTAAAGCTATTAGCCTATTGCTTAGAGCACAACTGAAAGATGCTAATAATTAATCGGACAAAATTTTCCTTCAAACCAAATGGAAGAAAAATGCATTTTGGAGTCAGAGGAGATTCCTCCAATTAGAGGAAAGATTTGTCTTAATCATAATTATTAAGTATTGATAGCCACTTGGGCTTCATGTCTCCTCCTCCTTGCCTCTTGAATTATGGACAACTTGAGACCCCTTGGCTTTGGGAAGAGACGCTCATGGCTTTCAACCCTCGCTCTTTAATGAAAACATTAGCAAATTATTGTCAAACTGCATCTTAGGGTGCGTTTGTTAAAGGATTTTGGTCTAATACTATAGCAAAAATTGATTGATGTAAAAAAAAATAAGGATGAATTTTTTTTAAAAAAAAAAAAGAAAAGTGAAAAAGTAAGAACGTTTGGTATGGAAAATTGAAAAAATTTTATTTTGTAATGATTTTTTTATTTGAATAATAAAAAAAAGTGATTAATGTGATATAAAAAAGTAAGAGAATGTTAGAATAATGAAAAAGTGAGATGAATATTAACGAATCAAAATCATTTGGCAAACAGGGCGTTATGGTGTCATTGGCCTTTATTAAGTGGGTCTTGGCATCATTGAAACCTGCATGCTACCACTCAATGAATTTCACCAAACCAAAAGTCAGGTAAAGGAAGCACAGTTATAGAAACTACGGGGCTCCCCTAATTTCTTAGTAACAGCATAACAACAATAAGACAGTTATCAATCCCAAATTATAGCAATATCAAGTATTTAAGCTCAAACTTCAAAGACAGTTTTGTTACAAGGATGATCTTTTGGACAAGGATTTTCATGTACCAGAATTTCAATTCGATGGGGTTCAACAATACTAATTGTCGTCTTACATTTGGGCTTTTCTTCAGAGGCATTTTGGATGATTTTCTTTTTATAGCAGGTCCAATCAACCCTTAAGATTATTATTATTAGTTCTTTTAACTAGCGTTGATCCAAAAGTAAGCATCAGTATTATAAAATAATTATAGAATTAAAATATAATTTACAGCATTTCTCTTTCTAGTAACACTCATACAAGCTCCAATTTCATTAATGGATAGAGAACCTCACCAGAACTTAGCAAACTCTACTTTTTAAGTTTTTACAAATTGTTTTTCTACTTTCCAATTAACAATGCCAACGCCATTAACGGTTAATGCAGGTGGTATTAGGTACAAACTAAGCACACTGAATATTAAACAGTACTCCCAAAAACCTATGGAGATCAGGCCAAAATTAAATTACAACGACATCCTTAGCCTTTTCAGGCTGTGAGTTATCACATAAAAGCAAGTTGACAACATAAAACACAGACGACAGCAGTTGTCCATGTCTCCGTCAAAGAGAATGCCACACAAATGTGAACCAGCAAAATTCTATATATAGAGATTGCCTTCAACAAAATCTGCCAAAGGGAAAATTTAAAATTCACATCACATAAACAGAGTAAGCTCATCAAACTGGTTTGATATTACTCATTATAGTGCAAACAGAATTAAACAACAGTATTGAAACTCATTCGCCATCCGAAAAACCAGTACTACATATTTAAACCAAAACATGAATCCTCAAATTGCAAAAAATAAACTTCATCTAGGTAATCTTCTAAAGCCATAACTAATACACAATACTGGTTTTAAGCAGCTGTGAGTGGTTGGCCTTGGTTCCTCTTCCTTGCCTCTTCAATGATGGTCAGTTTGATACCCTTGCCCTTGGGCAGAGAGACCCATGGCTTAGTACCCTTGCCAATGGTGTAAACATTTCCAAGACGGGTTGCAAACTCATGACCAGTGGCATCTTGGATGTGAACAGTCTCGAATGTTCCCTTATGCTTTTCCCTGTTCTTAATGACTCCAACACGGCCTCTGTTTCTACCACCAGTCACCATGACAACATTCCCAACATCAAACTTAATGAAATCGGTGATCTTGTTGGTCTCTAAATCCAGCTTGATGGTGTCATGAGCCTTGATAAGTGGGTCTGGGTAGCGGATAGTTCGCCCATCGTGGGTGTTGAGATAGGGAATTCCCTTCTGCCCAAACTGCACAGACCGGACCTTGCAAAGCTTGAACTGCAAGAGAAATTAGAAGATAGGATCATAAGTTAACTGTTTTTATGCGTAAGCAAGTCAAATAACTAGGCCCAAAAAAGTCTCATTGAAACCCACATGCTTCCACTCCCTAGATATTACGAAACCAAAGTCAAGTAATAGCTTGTTTAGAATTGTTTTAAAGAGCTTAAAAAGTAATAATAATACGTACAAAGTTATATCAAACAAAAAGCTGGTCTATTTGGTAAAAAAACTCCAAGGGTACTTTTTTGACTTGTTTACTTTAAAAAGAACCAAAATGCACTTTTGAGAAAAGCTTAAAAATAAAGTTTTTTCTAAAAAGCTTTTTTTTTGCTTTAAAAGCTACATATCCAAATGCAATCTCAAACATGCTCTAAATACAAAAATAAAAACTAAGGGGCTCTCCTATGGGGTTCAGCAATATTAACAGTGGTATTACATATGGAATTTCCATCCAAAGGCATTTTTTGACTGATTTGTTTGTCATGTATCATATGTTCACTCTAAACACATTTTTTATAAGTAATTGTTTGTCCCCAAGGAGGGAAATGGAATTGGAGATTCAAACTAGTGACTTCCACTTTATGAGGCATGACCCCTAGTTAATTAAGCTACCCCTTAAAAACCACTGTAAAATGCATTTTAGAAGGATCATATAGATGGTACCCTTTGTAATCAAATTGAATTGTGCTAGTGAATATGTTTTAACATCATTATTCTTGTAGTTGCAGATATGGAAACATTGTCTCAAGGAATATAGTTTGATGCTACTCCCATCAAGCGAGAAAGCGATAGAGTATTTGAGTAGTTTGGGCAACCAACCTTTGCCTCTTCATCCCTAATTGAGTGGAGACGGAAACGACCCTTGGTATCATAAAGGAGACGGAAGTTCTCATTTGTTTTTGGAATTGATACCACATCTGAAAAAAAAAGAAAAAAGATTAAGGTTCAAATTTCAAAAAGTTTCCAAAAAACAACTATATAACAGAAATCAATTTTAAGCAGAAGAAACAAGAAAACAACAAGACTCTACTTCTTTTTTTATACAAGTAAATATCGACATGATTTATTGTAGCTACCTTAAAAGCTCAGTACCTCACATCCTCCAGTGGGTAAAACTTTGCATTGTGATATTGCTATTAATAATGCAACCAACTTGTAGCAAATTAGTCAGAAGTGTACATACCCATGAAGCCTGCAGGGTAGGTCTTGTCAGTCCTAACCTTCCCATCAACCAAAACATGTCGCTGCATCAGAATGGCAATGACCTCACGGTATGTGAGGGCATACTTCAACCTGTTCCGCAAAATAAGGATTAATGGCAAGCACTCCCTGGATTTGTGGGGGCCAGATGATGGCTTAGGAGCCTGCATTGAGAATTAGAAAACATCATACACCACTGGGAGGAAGACCAAAAAACAAAGGAAACAAAGTTCCAAATATCCAAAAGTTATGCAGAACATTTCACTCACAAATGCGCCCCCAAGTTTGTCAAGCATCCAATGTTTTGGTGCATTGAGCCTCTTCAGATGTTTCTTCAAGCCCCTAGCCTGTAATGTAACATAGTAAACCAAAGCTCAGAACCAGAAGGATCCAAAATAAAGGGTCAAAAACGCATAATAGTATACATACAAAACTGCAATATACAAGCAAAACTTCAACTAAAAAATCAAAAGCAAGACACCATGCATGATCAAAATCATTCTCTCTTTTTCTTGATAAGTATAATTAAAACCATTCTCTCTCTACCCATAACCTTGTATGGTTTCCTGAATAATACAATTTTCATATACAAACAGAACAGGCACTTTGGGGGGGACTAATAACAAGCATCCCCACAAAAAAAATAAGAATATCCTCCCCAGAACCATGACAGTTTGTTACTTCCAGATCCGAATGCACCAAAGCATAAAAATGCCAACTTGACCAACTAATAAATCAGGAGGAATTTATATATTTATATATATAAACTCTTTATGTATAACAATCTATTCAATTTCTTTCAAAAGAAGTACCATGAAACAGTTTTAGCACCAAAATGGAATCCAAAACCCACATATTGTGGAATTTTTAGGCGAAACCAATCAGCAGAAGGCAAAACCCAGAACTCGTAATCCAACAATAACATCATGGCAAACCCCAAAAGCTCAAATTGATCATCGTACAGAGATGATGAAAGAAAATTATGCTTTACATGTAAAAGTATATTCACCAAGCAGATCCAAATATTCTAATTCATGTGAAGATTATGGAGAACATAGTGAGAAGACGAACCATCTTGGAGTCGTCGGAACGTAGATCTCTGGGCCGACGGCGTAGATGGTCCTCACTCGGCTAAACTGCAAAAAGCAAGGGCAAACATAAACCCTAGCGAGCTATCTATATATATATATACGTGCTCAAACCTGGTGCAGCGGCGCTAATTCTTCATATGCGATTTTTTTTTTTTTTTTTTTTTTGAGGAAATATATGTGATAATTACAGAAATGCCGTTATGAGGCTTCCTACGGCGTCGTTTAGGATAAAACAGTGTGGTTGTCCCTCCATTACAAATTTCCGGGCATTTTTAACGGAAAATGTTTGTTTGGCGACCTTTTAAGTAGTAGAGGCGATCCATGTCGTCCCAATAACTTCCACTAGAAATAGTTTCATCGATGGATTTTCCATTTTTCTATAGGACAAACGTTAAATTATATTAGAATAATTTCTTCCGACCTAATTTACTACGTGTCTTTTAAGCACGTGAGAAATAGTTTTTTTTTTTTTCCTTAATAATGGATTATCCAATTGCCATATCAATTATTAAATAAGATAATAATGTAATATGTAGTAATACTCATTAAAAAATTATGTGTTTCTTATATATTAAAAGAGACATGACAATTTTATGCATTGAGTTAGAGAAAAATTCTCAAATTCAATTTGGAATAAAACTATGTCCAAATAAAATATAAAATGAGTCCATGCGATTGCACTCATTTACAATTAGCTCTTTGTAGTATAACAATGAGATGAAAACTCCTCGTAGTAAGCAAAAATAAAAAAAGCAAATATGTCCTTAATATCAACTATTTTTCAAGTTTGATCCGGCTTACATGGATATGCTGTAGTTTAATCAACGGTTAAAATTGAATTTTAAAGTTGACTTTCTTTTAGAAGCTTTTAATAGAAGAGAGAAAAATGAAAAGAGATTTTGAGAAATTCAATCTTAACCGTTGATTAAACTGCAGCATACATGTTGTTATTAAAATATTAACAAAATCGTTAATGTGTCATGTAAAATCCAATCATATTATGACATGTCATATTATCTAAATAAATAAATTAAAATTGTAAAAAACTACAAAAAATAACTTGAGTGGAGTCACCAAAACAACATTTGCTTGATTAGGCGCGGTAGAAACCGCCTCTATGTTCCGTCAACAATATCATTTTTTTTTCCAATATTTTGTTAATCCCTACAAAAACTATTGTCCATGAACAAAAGTAACCATAGGCCAAAGTGTTGTGGCATATGGATTGTGATTACTGTAATACCTTGGATATTGCAGAGCCTATAAGAGAATTTACATTAGATTCTTTAAAATTGTTATGAAATTTGGAAGAACAACCTCACTTTTTATATTTTGAAAAACCACTATATCAACTTAATTTTTTTTTTTTTTTTTAAAAATAGTGGTGATTTAACATGATATTATAGCATATCTCTTGAGTTTGAACCCTAATTATACAACTCACCTTTAAATATTCAACGTGTTGTCATCGCTGATTAAGGGTAAGTTTTAGTCCACATGTGAAAAAGAGTATTAAAGTATAAACAAATTGATTAAATTAACTATTTCCTATCAATATAAACTGTTCAGATAAATGGTAATTTAACACACTAACAAAATGAAGAAAACATAACTTGGAGTCTACAGGGCCATTGGGGATACTGACATTAGTCAATATGTCTAATGCCATGAAAAAATTGATTACAAAAAATGTACATAAATTACATGGTTCGATCTATAACATACATTTACATGTAAAAAGCATTAGATATTACATTTTTCTCTTGTTGCTTGAGTGTTTACATTACAAATGCCTAAATTTATAGGTGAAGTGAGATAAATAAAGACAAGTGATGTTTAGGGGCGGTATTGATTAATTTGGAGATGACATTAGGAAATGGAGGTGTTTGTTCACCCTAAACAATTAAAGGGGGCGAATTGTCAAATAGGCCTTGTTTGTTAAACAATATGGCTTTTCCAAGGCATGGTTCATAATAATAATAATAATAATAATAATAATTGATGTAAAAAAGTAAAAAAAAAATGGTATTGAAAAGTGATTTTTTTTTTTGTTTTACAGTGATTTTTTTTATTTATTTGAATAGTAGTAAAAATTAAATAATATAAAAAGTGAGAATGTTTTTATATTGATTTTTTTGAAAAAATGAGATAAATAGTGTTTAGTGGAATGTATTTGGTGGTGTTTAGTGAATATGTTGTAACAAAATAAAAATATTGTCAAAAACAAAAAAAGTGACATGTATTTTTTACTATATATTTCTTTTTTTTTAATAACTTAAAAAACACTTTTTTTTTTCTTTTTTTTTTTTGTCCACACAAAAGATGAAGGGGGATTCGAACTACTAATCTCCGTTTCATGAGCAGTCGACTGAATCCTTGGGGACAAAAAAAAAAACAAAAAAAACAAAAAAAACCTCACTTTTAAAAATTCATTTGTATGAATTTTTCGACCCCATTTATGTAACATTCTCATCCCCAACAAACACTTGCGACAAGCCGTGACTTGAGCATACCGCGATATCGGGCAACATCGCACACGCATAATTCTTGCATCCCAAGATTCCAAAGGGCCAACGTTAGTGCCAACTAGGTATTTTCCCTCGGGTGGACTCAATGAGCTTCATAAAGAGCTTCATAGACTCACTTCTGTGTACTTCACTGGCGGCGAGGCCACAAAGCCTCCGTGACTCATCATCTTCACCACCGCTCCTCTCGCGCGCGCGCGCACGCTCAAACTCACGCATTTTTATTGGTATGCCAGTTTCCCGCTTCCGATTCGATCTACTTCCATGGCTTCTGGTACGGGAAATGAATCTACGAGCGGTTCCTCGAGCCCAAAAGAAGCAGAGAGGCCTCCGATTGAGCCCATAAGATTGCCCACGGTCGAGGAAATACGCGGCCAAGATATTTGGAACAATTGCGCTGTGCGCAGTGTTGTCAGCGGAGTAATGGGTTAGAACAAACCACCCTTCAGTCGTTTTTTTTTTGTCCCACATGTTTCTTTTTCCAATTTTCATTTTTAGCCTGTTTGGTTGCAGAGAAAATGTGGGAAAACCTTTTTTTTTTTTTTTTTGGTTAATTCGGTTGGTTTAGGTTGTTACGGTATTTTGGGGCGGGAAAGTTTTCCCTTTACCCACATTTTCCTGCAACCAAACCAATAGATATTAGGCATTTTGTTGATAATGCTGAAGTGATTCCCCCCTCCCCCCCCAATCCTCCCTTCAACAGGAAGAAACGGTAAACTTGAAGTCTTATATTCCCAAGAGAATGGACAAAACTCTATTTTAACTAAGCCAAAGTATCTTAACTTACTGTTTCACTGTCTTTGAAAGCAATCAGATGAATCTCCTCTATTTGTTAGGTTTGTGGCTTCATCTAGGGGTTGGGGGTTAGAGCACATTGACTAATTTGTTTTCTATTGTGTTGTGGAAATGTTTCTAGGAGGTGGCCTTGGGCTGTTCATGGGTTTGTTTCTAGGGGCATTGGACAACCCTATAATGCAAGAGGAAATGACTGGTAAGCAGCAGTTCATTTATCAAGCAAAGCAGATGGGGCGGAGGAGCTGGAGTTCCTGCAAAGCATTTGCAGTCATGGGCTTGGTTTTTTCAGCAGCTGAATGTGTTGTTGAGAAGGTACTGTTGCATATCTAAAACAAAAGGATATGGTTCTGTCCTACCTATTCGGTTCAATATATCTTTGCATCAAAAATGATTCTTGATTATTGTTTTCAGGCACGGGCAAAACATGATATGACAAATACAGTTGTTGCTGGGTGTGTAACTGGAGGTACACTATCAGCAAAAGGTAACCCCTTTCTCAATCACATGAGCATTCTTTCTATGTACGAGTGCATAACAACTGGTGACTTGCAGTTAGAGAAGAGTACATTTTAGACATCATCTTTGAGTCCTATACTTGAGTTGACCTTATTAAAGTCAAAGGCCTTTTGTATTTCAGATTACCACCATATCATTCTGTTTTCTTCATAGTTTCAACTTTAAGTTTATAGCATATATGGATTGAATTACAATGGTCATGGGTTCAGCTGCTTATATGATTTTTGCATTTTTCAAGATAGACAAGGGGTCACTGTTGAGTGGCTTAAGCAAAATAATGGTGGGTTGCTCTAATTAGCATTTTGCTCACTCATCTCGTGGAAAGCCTAAACTTACCTGCCAATTTTCATGTAATGACATTTAGTCCAGGGGCTTGGCCGTGTAAGGAGTCTTATTTGAGCACGGAAATTAGGATCCTGTCACTTTGACTCTCATGCCTATAGTATCTTTATCGTCGAACCTAAGTCATTATCTAGCTATATCTGGGTACTATTATTTTTCTTTGAAAACATTGGGTTCTATAAGGTTATATGATCTATTGTTAAAGAGCTTATTTCAAGGAAACTAGTCTATTTGAGCACAAGTGTGGGAAGCTTTGCGTTGAATATAAACATATTTTGATTAGTTGTCAATTGCAAAGCAGATGAGATTTTGATCTGCCCTCTTTTTGAGGTTTATTGAGTGGTCCAAACTGAGAAGCAGGAATTTGAAAGGCTGGTGGATAAATATTTTAGTTTGTCGAAGAGGAAGTTCTGGAAGGTGACTCCTCTTTGCTTATGAGCAGTATAGTTACGAAGAATCTAGGCTTTTAAGAGAGGTGGGCTACTATTAGGAGATTAATGCAAACAGAATCTATTGAGAAAGATCTTTGTGATTTCTAGTTTTCTAGATGAGTTTGGAGGAATTCACTTTATTATGAAGAGTGTTTTTCCCTGTTCTTGACTATATTAATTAATCCTTAAATAATCTCTTTTTTAATAATATTTAAAACTAAAAAGAGAAAAAAAGAAAAAGAAAAGAGTACAGAATGGCGTTAGAATAGAGCTTTCTGGAACACTGTCATGGAAAACAACTGATTGGGTGATGCATGTGTACAACAACAGAGGTGATTGTGAATGCGATGAATTTAATGACGGGGTGGTGAATGTAATGAAATTGGACATAATGTGAAAAAAATAGTAATTGTAAATAGTTTTCCCCCATTTTCTAGATAGTGATAGACTATAAAAACTTTTCTTTGTTTTGCCGGAGTTTCAAAATCTTCATTTATTAGGTTGATTAAGTTGAGTTATACAGATGTATGGATGGGGAAGACAAAGGGAATGCTCTTTCCAACAGCTTTAACTAAAGTTTAGTAGCTTTGCAGATACATTTACAAGACATGTATGCCATAACGTACTTTAACAAATACCCCTGGAGATGCCTACTTCTGGACCCGATTGTGTGGGTCCTCCTGAAATATTGGGAAACTGCTTAGTTTGGGCTTAACTGTTAAGCTTCACATTAACCTCGGGAAGCTGTGCCTTTGAATATATAAACTTTCTTGTAAAAGCTGGGAAAGGATTCATTATTGGGAAACTGCTTAGTTTGGGCTTTAACTGTTAAGCTTCACATCAACCTCGGGAAGCTGTGCCTTTGAATATATAAACCTTCTTGTAAAAGCTGGGAAAGGCTTCATTATTGGGAAACTGCTTAGTTTGGGCTTAACTGTTATGCTTCACATCAACCTCAGGAAAGCTGTGCCTTTGAATATATGAACTTTCTTGTAAAAGCTGGGAAAGGATTCATTAGCAACCAACTAATTCATTGATTAGTCACTGTAGGCTGACCTTATGTGGCTTATTTTTCATTTGGACTCATTTACGGTAGGATTTAGCACTGATTTAGCTTAGGCGCCATAAAAAAAAAATGATAAAAATTATAGGAATTTTTTAATGGTTCAAATTTAATTTCAAATTTTTATGGAAAATAGAGAGAATGAAATTAAATTTGAATCGCTAAAAAAACTACAGGAAATCTTCAGTAGTTTTTTTTAAGCACCTAAGCCAAATCCTTTACCGTATTAGCCATTATAGGTAAATTCTTTTTTTAGTTACTATTTCTGGAGACAAACGCCATTGGAGTCCGTCATTTAGATTTGGATTCCTTACAAGATTTTGATTCCTTACAATCTCTTGCCCAAAGAAGAGGGGAGCAGGAAAAATTTTAGGGGTCTGTGAGAGGAGGGGGCTTTTTCGGCTGGAGGTCCCCTCTAACAGTACCTTGCCCAATAAGAAGGGGCAAGGGTAATAACAGGGATCCTGATCCCCTTCATTTTACTCTCTCAAAGGAGTGTGGAGTGGGTTTCTTGTACTTTGGATTGAGGTTGGATTCTTTAGTAGATCCTCTTATCATGCCTACATGCAATGCACTTTAGCAGTTCTTTTACTGTATTTTGTTGCTTATCATGATTTTTTTTTTTTCCTCTGGTTCTGCTCTTTTACTTCCCATGTAATATTTTACCCATCTTCTGTTGCGTGGTTCTTAGGTGGTCCGAAAGCAGCGTGTGCTGGTTGTGCTGGTTTTGCAGCGTTTTCAGTCCTGATAGAGAAGTTTCTGGATAGACATGATTGATTTAGTGCTGTGCCTGCCCCAATTTTGCAAGCATTAGTTATTAAGAGAAGAGATAGCTCCTTTACAATTTCACGATATCTTATTTTGAACCTCACTTGATTATAAATTATCCCCATTGAGGAAGGATGCTTTAGCAAAAATTCAAGTTTTA
This sequence comes from Corylus avellana, assembly GCF_901000735.1. NCBI lineage: Eukaryota > Viridiplantae > Streptophyta > Magnoliopsida > Fagales > Betulaceae > Corylus > Corylus avellana. Next base: position 21,486,563 of record NC_081550.1, on the reverse strand, counting down.
AGATTTTGTACTATTTCTGTATTTGTTTCATGATAGTTACATTTGCGGATGTATTCTTCAATCTGAGGAAAGTTTCGTGGGTTATTTGATACCATACATGGTGTGTTTTGTGGATGTGTTCTTCAATCTCAGGACAGTTTGGGTATGCAAGTTAAATGTGTTTTTGGGAGTATTTTTAATTTGAAAACGTATTCTCATGTGATGTAAAGGAGCATTATGTGTTGAGGAATGTTAGGCTTACAAATAAGTTTTACAAAAAAAAAACTTTTACAACACGATTAGAAATGTGATTTATTCAGCTTTTGAGAAACTCAATCATATTGTGCCATATTATGTAACATAAAATTTGTTTGTAAGCTTAGCATTTTTCTTCAGTATTTTGAGTTGTATGTTTAATGTATTTGTCTTATAACACAATGACGATGAAAAGAGTTGGTTGCAACTTATGTTAAAAATTACATTTTTATCTTACATCGTTGATGTAGTAATTCCAATTAACTATTTGATTCGTTTAAAAGATATGGCTTCTTTGCTGTTTAAATAAATACAATACACAACTGTTTAAATTTAATTTTAAGTGTTTTTTTAAACAACGATTAACCAAAGCAAATTTTTTTCTCGACATTATAAAAATAAAAATGTAGTATAATTATCTCCTTATAGTTAATATGAGACGAGTATCTTGCCACGTAGCTAAAATCCGAACCCAGCCCAGGGTAAGGAATTCCACACTTCAGTGATCGGAGAGAGTAACTGTGGGATGGCGAAGGAGGGTGAGGTGGTGTGCGTCACCGGAGGCAGCGGCTGCATTGGATCCTGGCTCGTCCGTCTCCTTCTCGACCGTGGCTACACCGTCCACGCCACCGTCCAAGATCTCAGTTAGTTCACACACTATCTTTCGTTTCAAAAAATGGCGCTTACTCTTGCATTTATCTACGGAAATGCCATCTCCCCGCTTAAATTCGTTCCCTATTTGCAGAGGACGAGAGTGAAACGAAGCATCTAGAAGCCCTAGAAGGCGCTGAGACTCGCCTCCGTCTCTTCCAGATCGATCTCCTTGACTACGGCTCCATCGTCTCCGCCGTCAATGGATGCGCTGGAGTCTTCCACGTCGCCTCTCCCAACATCCTCCAACAAGTCCCGGATCCCCAGGTTTTTTTATTTTATTTTTTTATAACTTAAGGATAACTCTACTCAAATTAATTTCATGGCGCAAACACATTCTTTATAACAATCTTCACCGTTAATCAAATTCTTACGATAACTGACTCCACCCGCCAGAACCCGGTGCAGCTTTCACCCTGACCGCCTAAGCATTTATCCTCATGCCAAGGAGGCTTTTTATTTGTTTAATTTTCACACAATAACTTGAAATTATATATATACACGTTATGATTTAACCATTATTCCAACAAAATATGTAAATTGATGCCTTTTGTAGAAGCAACTTCTGGACCCGGCGATCAAGGGAACTATAAATGTTCTAACGGCGGCGAAGGAAGCTGGGGTGAGCCGTGTGGTGGTGACATCATCGTTGATGGCCATTACTACGAGCTCTAATTTTCCAGACGACATTGTCGAGGTTGAGGATTGCTGGACCGACATTGAGGACTGCAAGAAGAAGGGAGTGAGTGCCCCTATCGTATTATATGCAAAATGCACGTCCATTTGTGTAGCTTTTGAGCAATTTGAGTATAATTGTGTTACTCCCGATTGGGTTATCAGGCATTGCATTGATGTGGACTGACTGTTTGAATCATAAATGGGATGTTTCAAACGCTAACGACAATTTTGTTTGTTTGTTTTGTGGTGTAGTTATGGTATCCTGTTTCTAAAACACTAGCTGAGAAAGCGGCTTGGGATTTTTCCAAAGAGAAGGGTTTGGATGTGGTGATGGTGAACCCTGGGATGGTGTTGGGTCCTCTTATTCCTCCCAGACTCAACGCAAGCATGTTATTGTTCTGTAACCTTTTCCAGGGTAGTGCTCTATTTCTTCAATGTGGCTTTTTAGTTCATTATATTGTTATGGTACTTATATTTCTAACTTCTACGTGAATTACCAATCTAGAACTCAAAGGGCCAAAGGGGTGTGTGTTAGGCTTGCTCAGAAATTACAACTTTGTTACTTGGAAGATTTTGTTGTGACCAGTGTAATTATAAGTTTTCTTCATTTTATATTACACCCATAAAATCATGGGTCCTTTTGATAACGTTATTTTGGATTTGCTTTTTGTTAACAAATAACTTTGGATACAGTACACTCACAAAACTACTTTCACTTTTATGTCACATCAGAACACTTTTTAAACAAAAAAGAAAAAATCAACGTCTAAAAAGTTTTATCAAACAAACCCCATCTTCCTCTTTACTTTGGTCAAGTCTCCATATGATTAACGCTCAAGTGGAATGAGGAATAGAAACCAAGTGGCTGCCTTAAATAAATGTTTAAGAATTTGACACTGTAAAAGTTAAGTTTGTTAACTTTCTTCAAAACAAGTATTCATGGTTTCCTTGGAGGAGATTAAGTATTTTTTCTTTAATATTCTGTATTTTGGACAGCTTCTTTTTTATCACCAGTGATGATTAATTATCATGATTTTCTTATTTTGTTTTCTCCTAGCTAGATGTTTTTTCTTGTGTACTTTGTGTACCTAGGGTGCCCAACACTTTTAATGATAATTCTGTTACTTATAAAAAAAGTATTCATTTAATACGCATAATATGATGATATTTAGGGTCCTATACGTGGGTAGTCCCAAGCTTGGAAAAAGGGTCAGTCACATTCTGCAGGTGTGCAGTGATATGCTGCTCTCTTGGCTACCGTAGGTTAGTCTTGAGAATTTATGACCTTAAGGGTTACACTAAAGCTACTGCTTGGGTTGTCAGAAGCATGTTGCCCTTTGCTGTTCCCTGGGTTGGGAAGTAGCCATGCTAAAAACAAAAGATGCTAAAGACAATGCAAGCCAAGTAATAAGCAACAGGCAAAATCACGGTAGTGTAAGCTTCCAACAAGTTTTGTTATTCTACCTTTATATAGAAGATGAGCCTTATCTGGGTCAATATTGTTGCGAGACCCCTGTCACACCTTTAACTGGATGTAGTCTGTGACTTTTTAAGTCATGTTCCTGATATTTAGAGTTAACAAAAGCACTAATGATGCTATTTTATCCTTGCTGCAGAATGCAGTGAAGTACCTGAGGACCTTTTTATTGGATATGTGCATTTTAAAGATGTAGCCCTAGCACATATCCTGGTGTATGAGAACAAATCAGCAACTGGAAGGCACTTGTGTGTTGAATCTATATGGAATTATAGTGATTTTGTAGCAAAGATTGCTGAACTTTACCCCGCATATAAGGTGCCAAGGTAATAAATTTTACATCCTGGTACTGCAAATGGATTTGAAGCAGACACTCTATACACGTCTTGTATATAGACTTGAACATCTGATAACCATAAAAACAGCATCAGAACATTAAGTCCAGAAGATGGTGGAATTGGATTGCATTCCAAGGATAATTGTGATCTAGAGATTATAATGCTTAATGATGAAGAAGATATCTAACTACTGTTTGTCAAACGAGCTTTGTTAAGTTTAACATTGATAATGCATTCTCTGCTACAGGAAGTACATGGAAGTGTATCTTTTATTTTGTTTTGATTTTAACTATTTTTAGGAAGCCATAAATCAACCATGATTTTTTTTCCTTGGGTTCATCCCACCAAATCTCACTCCAATCCGAGGACTGATCAGGATCCTCTCCATTTCATTGTCAGGATTTTATTTTGTTACATTTAATGGTATACATGATACCTCGTTATAGATTTTTAAATGTTTTGGCAATATATCCATTATGTGGCATCATATACATCGTTAAATGTAACAAAATAACATTTTAACCATAAAATAGCTCTTCTCTATTTCACTTAAAATTGTTGAATTGGGCAGAGTTGGATATGCGACTTTTATTCTTGCCTCTTGATGATGTTCCATCTTTCACTGGCTAATTTAAGTTCTCTTTATACTGCCATGCATCATATGTCAGTTTTAGATTTTCCAGTTAAGAAAGTTATGGCCACTTGAATATATCTGCTCTATGGAAATTTTAGAACTTAAATGCAATAGAAGTGGTTGCATCAACTGCCGAAGTTATGATGTTCTTGCATATGTAGGTTGCTTAAGAATAACCAACCTGGGTCGTCGCCCTCGACACTTGGATCCAAGAAGCTGACGGACTTGGGCTTACAATTCATTCCGTTGGAGCAAATTATCAAGGATGCTCTTGAGAGTTTAAAGAGCAAGGGATTTATTTCTTGACTGCGGCACGCAGCACCAGGTGTCAGTAAACACTTCAAAGGCACTAGCTGCAAGTCCTTGCGAACACTTGGGGACCCATCTATCTCGTGTCTGATGAAATGGTAAGAACTTTTACTTTGTAGCATGGAACAGCTGCTAAGTAATTTTTGTAGTAAAGACTAGTGAGCTTTGTAAACTTTTGACCAAACAATATATATGTATATTATGTTGTAAATAGGCTAAATGATAATGTAACCCTCTCTTTCATTGTGAAGTTGACACAGATTTATGGGTCTTGCTATTTAATTTGTTTGGCGTTGATTGAGTTATGCTTATAAGGACGAGAGAGAGAGAGAGAGAGAGAGAGAGATGATGATGAGTTGGAAAGGTCAGCTAGGTGAGTCGTGACATTTTGGAAGTTGGCTTATTTATGTTTAATGTGGTGTCTTTGAGAGAACAGAATGCAGAGAGTTTTGAAGATAGAGAGATTTCTTGATAGAACCGAAAAATATTATATTTAACTCCCTTTTATACATGGACAACAACATAAAATATTTTGCTTTTTTATTTTTTTTTAAAAAATTTATTTATTTATTTTTTATATTTCATGTGTAGTATGATTGTGCCTCTTTGTGTTTTTCAGTGAGATTAAATTACGAATAAAAAAGTCATTCAAAACGTTTTGCCTTTGATTTCAGATTTTAAAGCGTTTTACTGTTGTAACGTTTTCCTATTTGGACGCAAACCTTTTAAAGCACTACGAGGTATGAGGTTTGAAAAGTATCTTAAAAGAATCCTGTGAATAAGAATACCACAAGTTCTTTCTTTTTTGTACCACTTAATGCATTGCTAGGCTTACAAAAAATAAAAATAAATAAATAAATTTACAACATGATTAGAAATGGGATTTATTCAGCTTTTGAGAAACTCAATTATATTGTATTACATGATGTAATATAAAATTTGTTTGTAAGCTTAGCATTTTTCTTTTGTGTTTTGAGTTGTATGTTTAATGTATTTGTCTTATAACACAATGACAATGAAAAATGATTAACAACATGATTAATTTTCACTTTCAACTCTTAAATTGGTTGCAACTCATGCTAAAAATTACATTTTTATCTTATATTGTTGATGTAGTAATTCCAATTAACTCTTAGATAAGTCAAAAAAATTTGGCTTATTTGCTATTTAAATAAATACAATACACAACTATTTAAATTTAATTTTAAGTGTTTTTTTAAACAACACAATTTTTTTCTCTCAACATTATAAAAATAAAAATAAAAATGTAGTATATGGCATTATAATCTTCTATAATTATCTCTTTAGTTAGAGCCCGTTTGAGAGTGTGATTTTAAAATTGCACAGGTGTTTAGTAAAATATGTTAAAATCGTACAAATTTTTTTTACTATTTTAAAATTTGCGTTTTTAAAATCGTAATCTCAAATGTTTTAAAATTGTAATTTAAAAAATGTAAATTATTTATTTAAAAAGGCACTCTCAAACATGTCTTGATACGTGACGATGCTATTATTTGAATTGTCCAACGGTGCCTCTTCTATTTCGGGCTCATCTAGCCCCTTTATCTCTTTTGGGTGAAAAAAAACAGAAAAAAAAAAAGAAAAAAAGAAAAAATGAAAAGATATCTTCGAACAAATAAAGAAAGAGCACTACTACTGGCAAAAAAAAAAAAAAAAGAGCACTACTGCCACTGCAACATTTCCATCTTGCCACGTAGCTAAAATCCGAACCCAGCCCAGAGTTCCACACTTCAGTGATCGGAGAGAGTAACTGTGGGATGGCGAAGGAGGGTGAGGTGGTGTGCGTCACCGGAGGCAGCGGCTGCATTGGATCCTGGCTCGTCCGTCTCCTTCTCGACCGTGGCTACACCGTCCACGCCACCGTCCAAGATCTCAGTTAGTTCACACTCTTTATCTTTCGTTTCAAAAAATGGCGCTTACTCTTGCATTTATCTACCGAAATGCCATCTCCCCGCTTAAATTCGTTCCCTATTTGCAGAGGACGAGAGTGAAACGAAGCATCTAGAAGCCCTAGAAGGCGCTGAGACTCGCCTCCGTCTCTTCCAGATCGATCTCCTTGACTACGGCTCCATCGTCTCCGCCGTCAATGGATGCGCTGGAGTCTTCCACGTCGCCTCTCCCAACATCGTCCATCAAGTCCCGGATCCCCAGGTTTTTTTTTTTTTTTTTTTTTTTTTTTTTTTTTTTTTTTAATAACGTTGGATAACTTTACTCAGATTAATTACTCCTACGGTACCTGAGTCCTGACCCCATCCGCCAGAATTAGTTACCAAATAACCAGGATCTTTCACCCCTGGTCCAGTTTATCGTCGGAGGCTTTTTATTTGTTTAATTTTCACACAATAACTTGAAATTATATATATACACGTTATGATTTAACCATTATTCCAACAAAATATGTAAATTGACGCCTTTTGTAGAAGCAACTTCTGGACCCGGCGATCAAGGGAACTATAAATGTTCTGACGGCGGCGAAGGAAACTGGGGTGAGCCGTGTAGTGGTGACATCATCGTTGATGGCCATTACTACGAGCTCTAATTTGCCAGACGACATTGTCGAGGCTGAGGATTGCTGGACCGACATCGAGGACTGCAAGAAGAAGGGAGTGAGTGCCCCTATCGTATTATATGCAAAATGCACGTCCATTTGTGTAGCTTTTGAGCAATTTGAGTATAATTGTGTTACTCCCGATCGGGTTATCAGGCATTGCATTGATGTGGACTGAATGTTTGAATCATGAATGGGATGTTTCAAACGCTAATGACAATTTTGTTTGTTTGTTTTGTGGTGTAGTTATGGTATCCTGTTTCTAAAACACTAGCTGAGAAAGCGGCTTGGGATTTTTCTAAAGAGAAGGGCTTGGATGTGGTGGTGGTGAACCCTGGGATGGTGTTGGGTCCTGTTATTCCTCCCAGACTCAACGCAAGCATGTTATTGTTCTGTAACCTTTTCCAGGGTAGTGCTCTATTTGTTCAATATGGCTTTTTAGTTCAGTATATTGTTATGGTACTCATGTTTCTAACTTCTACTTGAATTACCAATCTAGAACTCAGAGGGCCAAAGGGGTGTGTGTTAGGCTTGCTCAGAAGTTACAACTTTGTTACTTGGAAGATTTTGTTGTGACCGGTGTAATTATAAGTTTTCTTCATTTTATATTACACATAAAATCATGGGTCCTTTTGATAACGTTATTTTGGATTTGCTTTTTGTTAACAAATAACTTCGGCTACAGAACACTCACAAAACTACTTTCACTTTTATATCACATCAGAATACTTTTTAAATAAAAAAGAAAAAATCAACGTCTAAAAAGTTTTATCAAACAAACCCCATCTTTCTCTTTACTTTGGTCAAGTTTCCATATGATTAACGCTCGAGTGGAAGAAGGAATAGAAACCAAGTGGCTGCCTTAAATAAATGTTTCAGAATTTGACATTGTAAAAGTTAAGTTTGTTAACATTCTTCAAAACAAGTAATCATGGTTTCCTTGGAGGAGATTAAGTATTTTTTCTTTAATATTCTGTATTTTGGACAGCTTCTTTTTTATCACTAGTGATGATTAGTTATCATGATTTTCTTATTTTGTTTTCTCCTAGCTAGATGTGTTTTTCTTGTGTACTTTGTGTACCTGGGGTGCCCAACACTTTTAATGATAATTCTATTACTTATAAAAAAATATTCATTTAATACGCTTAATATGATGATATTTAGGGTCATATACGTGGGTAGTCCCAAGCTTGGAAAAAGGGTCAGTCCTCACATTTTGCAGGTGTGCAGTGATATGCTGCTCTCTTGGCTACCGTAGGTCAGTCTTGAGAATTTATGACCATAAGGGTTACACTAAAGTTACTCCTTGGGTTGTCAAAAGCATGTTGCCCTTTGCTGTTCCCTGGGTTGGGAAGTAGCCATGCTAAAAACCAAAGATGCTAAAGACAATGCATGCCAAGTAATAAGCAACAGGCAAAATCACGGTAGTGTAAGCTTCCAACAAGTTTTGTTATTCTACCTTTATATAGAAGATGAGCCCTATCTGGGTCAATATTGTTGCGAGACCCCTGTCACACCTTTAACTGGATGTAGTCTGTGACTTTTTAAGTCATGTTTCTGATATTTAGAGTTAACAAAAGCACTAATGATGCTATTTTATCCTTGCTGCAGAATGCACTGAAGTACCTGATGACCTTTTTATGGGATATGTGCATTTTAAAGATGTAGCCCTAGCACATATCCTGGTGTATGAGAACAAATCAGCAACTGGAAGGCACTTATGTGTTGAATCTATATCGAATTATAGTGAGTTTGTAGCAAAGATTGCTGAACTTTACCCCGCATATAAGGTGCCAAGGTAATAAATTTTACATCCTGCTACTGCAAATGGATTTGAAGCAGACACTCTATACACGTCTTGTATATATACTTGACCATCTGATAACCAAAAAAACAGCATCAGAACCTTAAGTCCAGAAGACGGTGGAATTGGATTGCATTCCAAGGATAATTGTGATCTAGAGATTATAATGCTTAATGATGAAGAAGATATCTAACTACTGTTTGTCAAACGAGCTTTGTTAAGTTTAACATTGATAATGCATTCTCTGCTACAGGAAGTACATGGAAGTGTATCTTTTTTTATTTTTTTTATTTTTTTATTTTAACTATTTTTAGGAGGCCATAAATCAACCATGATTTTTTTTCCTTGGGTTCACCCCACCAAATCTCACTCTAATCCTGGGACGGATCAGGATTCTATCCATTTCATGATCAGGATTTTGTTTTGTTACATTTAATGGTGTACATGATACCACGTTATAAATTTTTAAATGATGTGGCAATATATCTATTATGTGGCATCATGTACATCGTTGAATGTAACAAAATAAAATTTTAATCATAAAATAGCTCTTCTCTATTTCACTTAAAATTGTTGAATTGGGCAGGGTTGGATATGCGACTTTTATTCTTGCCTCTTGATGATGTTCCATCTTTCACTGGCTAATTTAAGTTCTCTTTATACTGCCATGCATCATATGTCAGTTTTAGATTTTCCAGTCAAGAAAGTTATGGACACTTGAATATATCTGCTCTATGGAAATTTTAGAACTTAAATGCAATAGACGTTGTTGCATCAACTGCCGAAGTTATGATGTTCTTGTATATGTAGGTTGCTTAAGAATACCCAACCTGGGTCGTCGCCCTCAACACTTGGATCCAAGAAGCTGATGGACTTGGGCTTACAATTCATTCCCGTGGAGCAAATTATCAAGGACGCTGTTGAGAGTTTAAAGAGCAAGGGATTTATTTCTTGACTGTGGCACGCCGCTCCAGGTGTCAGTAAACACTTCGAAGGCACATCTAGCTGCAAGTCCTTGCGAACACTTGGGGACTCATCTATCTCGTGTCTGGTGAAATGGTAAAAACTTTTACTTTGTAGCATGGAACAGCTGCTAAGTAATGTTTATAGTAAAGACTAGTGAGCTTTGTAAGTCATACTTTTGACCAAACAATATATATGTATATTATGTTGTAAATAGGCTAAATGATAATGTAACCCTCTCTTTCATTGTGAAGTAGAGAAAGATTTATGGGTCTTGCTATTTAATTTGTTTGGCGTTGATTGAGTTATGCTTATAAGGACGAGCGAGAGATGATGATGAGTTGGAAAGGTCAGCTAGGGAAGTCGTGACATTTTGGAAGTTGGCTTAGTTATGTTTAATGTGGTGTCTTTGGAGAGAGCAGAATGCACAAAGTTTTGAAGATAGAGAGACTTCTTGGTAGAACTGAAAAAGATTATATTTAACTCCCTTTTTTACATGGACAACAACACATAATATTTTGCCTTCCTTTTTTTTTTTTTTTTTTTTTTTTTTTTGTATTTATTTTATTTTATTTTATTTATATTTCATGTGTACTATTGTTGTGCCTTTTTGTATTTTTCAGTGAGATTAAATTACGAATAAAAAAGACATTCAAAATGTTTTGCCTTTCATTTCAGATTTTAAAACATTTTACTGTTGTAATATTTTCCTATTTGGATGCAAACCTTTTAAAGCACTACGAGGTATGAGGTTTGAAAAGTATCTTAAAAGAATCCTGCGAATAAGAATACCACAAGTTCTTTCTTTGTTGTACCACTTAATGCATTGCAAATGTGGTTCTAATTTATATTTTTGAGGTAATAATGTGTGTAAACCGGAGGTTGGTCTCATTTAAGCTTAGTGAATAAGATAACAACCATTTTATTCAAGATGTCTTATTGAAAGGAATATTATTTAGGCAATCACAAAGATCCTAAAATGAATTATTTTCCTAGAGTTGTAAAAGAATTATTGTGTAGCATTAATCACTCTTCACTATCCTTCTATTATTATATCTTTAGCCTTCTATTATTATATCTTTGGTGAGAATGAGATGGGATTTGAATTAGATATTGTAAATATTAAAAAACTTTTTTTTTTTTTCGGTTTTTTATTTTTTATTTTTTATTTTTTATTTTTTATGAGAAAGAGATACTAAAATTAAATTTGGATAATTGAAAAAGAGTAATGCTATATATTGGCCTTATTTGGAAAACAACACCGTTTCGACTGCACTGTGCAGAAAGGACGGTGACAACTTGCATCGGACTTTAATAGTCGTAAAAACTCTGCTGACTTGCCTTTTGTGGCATGGTTCTTTGAAGGAGTGAACAAGTTAACTTCATAAAGTGACCAAAAGGTCTTCATTTCACTTCATTTACAAAGAAATTTCACTATTTTTGGTTGCAAATTACACTTGCCAAATTTTCAAATAGCAGTTAAGGTCCGTTATATCACTCATGGTCAGAGTAGACTTTAGAGAAAACCAAGGTCTACATCAGATATGTAGTAGATTTGCCAAATCGTAGCACAGTGCCGTGTCAAAGCCATGTTGTTTGCCAGACACCACCATTATTCTCATTTCTTATAAGCTAGCGTAAAATCATAACATTTAGTGTATGAAGATTAATTTTTTTATTGAGAAATCATGTCATACTTTGGAAATGGGACTAGGAGTGACGAATATAGACTATAGTTACACATTGAAAAACTACAAAAGGTATACTGTAATTTTTTGTTACCACCTCAACCAAATCTAGAGAAATGAGGTTATAAATTTGGATTGTCCAAGAGTATCTACGAATTTCCTCTATTTCGGCCTAATTTAGCCCCTTATCCCTTTTGAAAAAAATAAAAAACACCAATATTATATTCTCGGACAAATAAATAAAGAAAACCGCTACTCCCACTTCAGAATTCCTATCTTGCCGCGAACCAAAATCCGAACCCAGCCCTGAGTCCCAACACTTCAGTGAGCGGAGAGAGTGGGATGGCGACGGAGGGTGAGGTGGTGTGTGTCACCGGAGGCAGCGGCTGCATTGGATCCTGGCTCGTCCGTCTCCTTCTCGACACCGTCCAAATCTCAGTTAGTTCAGACTCTTTATCTTTCGTTTAAAAAATGGCGCTTACTCTTGCATTTATCTACGGAAATGCCATCTCCCCGCTTAAATTCGTTCCCTGTTTGCAGAGGACGAGAGCGAAACGAAGCACCTAGAAGCTCTAGAAGGCGCTGAGACTCGCCTCCGTCTTTTCCAGATCGATCTCGTTGACTACGGCTCCATCGTCTCCGCCCTCAATGGCTGCGTAGTAGTCTTCCACCTCGCCTCTCCCAGCACCATCGAGCAAGTCCAAGATCCCGAGGTTTTTTGATTTGTTTTTCAATTTTTACACAACAACTACTAATTTTCCTAAAAGTCTAGTGGATGATAAATAGTGAATTTTATGATTTGACCAATATTCTAAAAATATATACAATTGATGGCTCTTGTAGAAACAACTTCTGGACCCCGGCGATCAAGGGAACTATAAATGTACTGACGGCGGCGAAGGAAGCTGGGGTGAGCCGTGTAGTGGTGACATCATCGATGCTGGCCATGACTACGAGCGCTAATTGGCGAGACGACGTTGTCGAGGCTGAGGATTACTGGACCGACATTGAGGACTGCAAGAAGAAGGGAGTGAGTGGCCCTATCGTATTATATGCAAAATGCACGTCCATTTGTGTAGCTTTTTTACCAATTTGTTAGAGTATAATTCTGGTACTCCCGATTGGGTTATCAGGCATTGCATCGACGTGAACTGAATGTCTGAATCATACATAGGATGTTACAAACGCTAATGACAATTTTGTTTGCTTGTTTTCTGGTGTAGTTCTGGTATCCGATTTCTAAAACACTAGCAGAGAAAGCAGCTTGGGATTTTCCCAAAGAGAAGGGTTTGGATGTGGTGGTGGTGAACCCTGGGTTGGTGTTGGGCCCTGTTATTCCTCCTAGAATCAACGGAAGCATGTTATTGTTCGGTAGCCTTCTCCAGGGTAGTGCTTTATTTGTGCAATGATCACTATATTGTTAAGGTACTTACATTTCTAACTACAACTTGAATCACCAAACTAGAACTCAAAGGGGTGTTAGGCTTTCTCAGAGAGTTAAAACTTTGTTACTTGGAAGATTTTTAAGTGACCGTTGTGATCATAAGTTTTCTTCATTTTATGTTACCCTGATAAAATCATGGTGTCTTCCTCTGTTCTTTGGTCAAGTCTCCATATGATTAGGGCTTGAGTGGAACAAGGAATAGAAATCAAGCGGCTGCCTTAAATGAATTTTTAAGAATTTGTCACTGTAAAAGTTAAGTTTGTTAACATTCTTCAAAACAAGTATTCATTTAATACTTTTAATCTCATATTTAGGGTCATATACATGGGTAGTCCCAAGCTTGGAAAAAGGGACAGTCCTTGCCTTCTGCAGGTGTGCAGTTATATGCTACTCCCTTCATCTCTTGGCTACCATAGGTCGGTCTTGAGAATTTTTGTCCATAAGGGTTTCATTATAGGTACTCCTTGGGTTGTCAAAAGCATGTTACCCTCTGCTATTCCCCGGGTTGGGAAGTAGCCATTCTAAAAGCGAAAGAAGCTAAAGACAATGCATGCCAAGTAATAAGCAGCATGCAAAATCGCGGTAGTGTAAACTTTCAACAAGTTTTGTCATTCTTTCTACCTTTATATAGAAGATGAGCGCTATCTAGGTCAATGTTGCAAAAACCCTATCACACCTTTGAGTGGATGTAGTCTGTGACATTTCAAGTTTAAGTTTCTGATATTTAGAGCTAATAAAAGCACTAATGATTCTATTTTATCCTTGCTGCAGGGCGCACTGAAGCACCTGAGGACCTTTTTATGGGATTTGTGCATTTTAAAGATGTAGCCCTAGCACATATCTTGGTGTATGAGAACAAATCAGCAACTGGAAGGCACTTGTGTGTTGAATCTATATCGAATTATGGTGATTTTGTAGCAAAGATTGCTGAACTTTACCCCGAATAGAAGGTGCCAAGGTAATAAATTTTACTTCCTACTACTGCGATTAGATTTGAAGCAGCCGCTCTATACATGTCTTGTATGTAGACTTGAACATCTGATAACCATAAAAATAACATTTGAACCATAAGTCCGCAATACGATGGAGTTGAATTGCATTCCAAGGATAATTGTGATCTAGAGCTTATAATGCTTAATGACGAAGAAGATATCTAAACTACCATTTGTCAACTTTAGTTTTTAATGCTTTATTAAGTTCAACTTTAGTTTTTTCCTCGGGTTCACCCCACCAAATCTCACTCCAATCCTTGGACCGGATGGGGTTGGCTCTGTAGTGGCCAAGTGATGAGACTTTTATTCTTGCCTCTTGATGATGTTCCATCTTTCACAGGCTTATTTAAGTTCTCTTTGTGCTGCCATGCCCCATTAATTTTAGATTTTCCAGTCAAGCAACTTGTGGCCACGTGGATATATCTGCTCTGTGGAGATTTTAGAACTTAAATGCAATAGAAGTAGTTGCCAAAGTAGGTTTGCTGTATATGCTGGACTGACATTCTGTTACTCTGTACATGTAGGTTGCCTAAGGATACCCAACCTAGGTTGTCGAAGGCGACGCTTGGATCCAAGAGGCTTAGGGACTTGGGTTTACAATTCATTCCCGTGGAGCAAATTATCAAGGACGCTGTTGAGAGTCTAAAGAGCAGAGGATTTATTTCTTGACTATCGTACGCCGCACCATGTTATCATTCCAGCTCAATTGGCAAGGCAGCTTATATTGGCAAAAATAAAGTATGTTCATTAGCAACAATAATTTGAAAACGTATTCTCATGTGATGTAAAGGTGAAAACCTTTTTTTTTTTTTTTTTTTGGTGTTTTTTTAATGAGTATTATGTGTTGAGGAATACTAGGCTTACAAACAAGTTTTACGAAAAAACAAAAAACTTTTACAACATGATTAGAAATGAGATTTATTGAGGTTTTGAGAAACTCAATCATATTATGCCACATCATATAGCATAAAATTTGTTTGTAAGCTTAGCATTTTTCTTTTGTGTTTTGAGTTGTATGTTTAATGTATTTGTCTTATAATACAATGACGATGAAAAGTGATTAACAACATGATTAATGTTCACTTTCAACTCTTAAATTGGTTGCAAATCATGTTAAAAATTAAATTTTTATTTTATATTGTTGATGTAGTAATTCCAATCAACTCTTAGATCACTTAAACATATTTGGCTTATTTACTGTTTAAATAAATACAATACACAACTGTTTAAATTTAATTTGAAGTGTTTTTTTAAACGACGATTAACCAAAGCAAATTTTTTTCTCAACATTATAAAAATAAAAATGTAGTATAATTATCTCCTCATAGTTAATATGAGACGAGTGTCTTGCCACGTAGCTAAAATCCGAACCCAGCCCAGGGTAAAGAGTTCCACACTTCAGTGATCGGAGAGAGTAACTGTGGGATGGCGAAGGAGGGTGAGGTGGTGTGCGTCACCGGGGGCAGCGGCTGCATTGGATCGTGGCTCGTCCGTCTCCTTCTCGACCGTGGCTACACCGTCCACGCCACCGTCCAAGATCTCAGTTAGTTCACAATCTTTATCTTTCGTTTCAAAAAATGGCGCTTACCCTTGCATTTATCTACGGAAATGCCATCTCCCCGCTTAAATTCGTTCCCTATTTGCAGAGGACGAGAGTGAAACGAAGCATCTAGAAGCCCTAGAAGGCGCTGAGACTCGCCTCCGTCTCTTCCAGATCGATCTCCTTGACTACGGCTCCATCGTCTCCGCCGTCAATGGATGCGCTGGAGTCTTCCACGTCGCCTCTCCCCTCGTCCATCAAGTCTCGGATCCCCAGGTTTTTTTATTTGTTTTTTATTTTTTATTTTTTATTTATTTTATTTATTTATTTTTAATGTAGAAGAAACTTTACTCAGATTAATTGCAAACGCTTACCGTACAACAATCTTCACCGTTAATCAAACTCTTACGGTAACTGACGCCACCCGCAGGTAACGGAGGAGCTAACCAGTTTATTCTCATGCCCAGAGGCTTTTTATTTGTTTAATTTTCACACAATAACTTGAAATTATATATATACGTTATGATTTAACCATTATTACAACAAAATATGTAAATTGATGCCCTTTTGTAGAAGCAACTTCTGGACCCGGCGATCAAGGGAACTATAAATGTTCTGACGGCGGCGAAGGAAGCTGGGGTGAGCCGTGTAGTGGTGACGTCATCGTTGATGGCCATTACTACGAGCTCTAATTTGCCAGACGACATTGTCGAGGCTGAGGATTGCTGGACCGACATTGAGGACTGCAAGAAGAAGGGAGTGAGTGCCCGTATCGTATTATATGCAAAATGACGTCCATTTGTGTAGCTTTTGATCAATTTGAGTATAATTGTGTTACTCCCGATTGGGTTATCAGGCATTGCATTGACGTGGACTGAATGTTTGAATCATACATAGGATGTTTCAAACGGTAATGACAATTTTGTTTGTTTGTTTTGTGGTGTAGTTCTGGTATCCTGTTTCTAAAACACTTGCTGAGAAAGCGGCTTGGGATTTTTCCAAAGAGAAGGGTTTGGATGTGGTGGTGGTGAACCCTGGGATGGTGTTGGGTCCTGTTATTCCTCCCAGACTCAACGCAAGCATGTTAATGTTCTGTAACCTTTTCCAGGGTAGTGCTCTATTTGTGCAATGTGGCTTTTAGTTCATTATATTGTTATGGTTCTTATATTTCTAACTTCTACTTGAATTACCAATCTAGAACTCAAAGGGCCAAAGGGGTGTGTGTTAGGCTTGCTCAGAAAGTTACAACTTTGTTACATGGAAGATTTTGTAGTGACCGGTGTAATTCTAAGTTTTCTTCATTTTATATTTCCCCCATAAAATCATGGGTCCTTTTGATAACGTTATTTTGGATTTGCTTTTTGTTAACAAATCACTTCGGACACAAAACTACTTTTACCTTTATGTCACATCAGAACACTTTTTAAACGAAAAAGAAAAAATCAACGTCTAAAAAGTTTTATCAAACAAATCCCATCTTCCTCTTTACTGTGGTCAAGTCTCCATATGATTAACGCTCGAGTGGAACAAGGAATAGAAACCAAGTGGCTGCCTTAAATAAATGTTTAAGAATTTGACACTGTGAAAGTTAAGTTTGTTAACATTCTTCAAAACAATTATTCATGATTTCCTTGGAGGAGATTAAATATTTTTTCTTTAATATTCTGTATCTTTGGACAGTTTCTTTTTATCACCAGTGATGATTAGTTATCATGATTTCCTTATTTTGTTTTCTCCTAGCTAGATGCTTTTTCTTGTGTACTTAGTGTACCTGGGGTGCCCAACACTTTTAATGATAATTCTATTACTTGTAAAAAAGTATTCATTTAATACGCTTAATATGATATTTAGGATCATATACGTGGGTAGTCCCCCGCTTGGAAAAAGGGTCAGTCCTCACATTCTCCAGGTGTGCAGTGATATGCTGCTCTCTTGGCTACCGTAGGTCAGTCTTGAGAATTTATGTCCATAAGGGTTTCGCTATAGTTACTCCTTGGGTTGTCAAAAGCATGTTGCCCTTTGCTGTTCCCCGGGTTGGGAAGTAGCCATGCTAAAAACAAAAGATGCTAAAGACAATGCT
>NC_081550.1:21457610-21469062 GCF_901000735.1 Corylus avellana | reverse complement strand
AAAAAAAAAAAAAAAAAAGTGAAGTGTTTTTTAAGTTACTAAAAAAAAAAAAAAATATATAGTAAAAAATACATGTCGCTTTTTTTGTTTTTGACAATATTTTTATTTTGTTACAACATATTCACTATGGTGGTGTTTAACAAACACTACCAAACACTCCATTAAACGCTATTTATCTCTTTTTTTTAAAAAAAAAAAATCAACATTAAAACATTCTCACTTTCTATATCACACCATTTACTTTTTACTATTATTCAAATAAAAAAAATCAATGTAAAACAAAAAAATTTCACTTTTCAATACCTTTTTTTTTTTTACTTTTCTATATCAATAATTATTTTCTTTTTAATTTTTTTTTTATTATGAACAATGCCGTGGAAAAGTCATGTTGTTTAACAAACAATGCATATTTGACAATTCACCCCCTTCAATTGTTTAGGGTGAACAGACACCTCAATTTCCTAATTTCATCTCCAAATTAATCGATACCACCCCTAAACATCACCTATCTTTATTTATCTCACTTCTCCTAAAAATTTCAGGCATTTGTAATGTCAACACGTCAATCAATAAGAGAAAAATGTAATATCTAATGCTTTTCACATATAAATGTATATCATAGATCGAACCATGTAATTTATGTATATTTTTTGTATTAAGTTTCTTCATGGTATCAAACATATTGACTAATGTAAGTCTTTGATTCCCAATGGCCCTGTAGACTCCAAGTTATGTTTTCTTCATTTTGTTGGTGTGTTATATTACTATTTTTCTGAAAGTTTATATTGATAGGAAATAGTTAATTTAATCACTTTGTTTACACTTTAACACTTCCTTTCACATGTGGATCCAAACTCACCTTCAATAAGCGATGACAACATGTTGAATATTTCAAGGTAAGTTATATAGTTAGGGTTCAAACTCAAAAGATATGGTATAGTATCATGTTAAATCATCGCTAGTTTTTTTTTTTTTTTGTAAAAAAAATTAAGTTGATGTAGTGGTTTTTTCAAAATATAAAAAAGTGAGGTTGTTCTTCCAAATTTCATAACAATTTTAAAGAATCTAATGTATATACTCTTATAGGCTCTGCAATATCCATTGTATTACAGTAATCACAATCCATATGCCACAATACTTTGGCCTTTGGTTACTTTTGTTAATGGACAATAGTCTTTTGTAGGGATTAACAAAATATTGGAAAAAAAACGATATTGTTGACGGACCACCGCGCCTAATCAAGCAAAGGTTGTTTTGGTGACTCCACTCAAGTTATTTTTTTTAGTTTTTTACAATTATAATTTATTTATTTTGATAATTTGACATGTCATAATATGATTGGATTTGACATGACACATTAACGATTTTGTTAATATTTTAATAACAGCATGTATGCTGTAGTTTAATCAACGGTTAAGATTGAATTTCTTAAAATCTCTTTTCATTTTCTCTCTCTTATTAAAAGCTTATAAAAGAAAGTCAACTTTAAGATTAAATCTTAACCGTTGATTAAACTACATCATACACATGTAAGCCAGATCCAACTTGAAAAAGAGTTGATATTAAGGACATATTTGCTTCTTTTTTTTTTTTTTGCTCACTAGGAGGAGTTTTCATCTCATTTTTATACTTCAAAGAGCTAATTGTAAATGAGTGCAATCACATGGACTCATTTATATTTTATTTGGACATAGTTTTATTCCAGATTGAATTTGAGATTTTTCTCTAACTTAAGGTATAAAATTGTCATGTCTCTTTTAATATATAAGAAGCACATACTTTTTTAATGAGTATTGCTGCATATTACATCATTATCTTATTCAATGACTGATATGACAGTTGGATAATCTATTATTAAGGAAAAAAAAAAATATTTCTCACATGCTTAAAAGACTCGTAGTAATTTTATAAATTAGGTAGAAAGAAATTCTTCTAATATAATTTAACGTTCGTCCTATAGAAAAATGGAAATTCCATCAATGAAACTATTTTTAGTGGAAGTTATTGGGACGACATGGATCGCCTCTACTACTTAAAAGGTCGCCAAACAAACATTTTCCGTTAAATATGAACGGAAATTTGTAACGGAGGGACAACTACACTTTTTTATCCTAAACGACGCCGTAGGAAGTCTCATAACGGCATTTCTGTAATTATCACATATATTTCCTCAAAAAAAAAAAAAATCGCATATAAAGAATTAGCGCCGCTGCACCAGGTTTGAGCACGTATATATATATATAGATAGCTCGCTAGGGTTTATGTTTGCCCTTGCTTTTTGCAGTTTAGCCGAGTGAGGACCATCTACGCCGTCGGCCCAGAGATCTACGTTCCGACGACTCCAAGATGGTTCGTCTTCTCACTATGTTCTCCATAATCTTCACATGAATTAGAATATTTGGATCTGCTTGGTGAATATACTTTTACATGTAAAGCATAATTTTCTTTCATCATCTCTGTACGATGATCAATTTGAGCTTTTGGGGTTTGCCATGATGTTATTGTTGGATTACGAGTTCTGGGTTTTGCCTTCTGCTGATTGGTTTCGCCTAAAAATTCCACAATATGTGGGTTTTGGATTCCATTTTGGTGCTAAAACTGTTTCATGGTACTTCTTTTGAAAGAAATTGAATAGATTGTTATACATAAAGAGTTTATATATATAAATATATAAATTCCTCCTGATTTATTAGTTGGTCAAGTTGGCATTTTTATGCTTTGGTGCATTCGGATCTGGAAGTAACAAACTGTCATGGTTCTGGGGAGGATATTCTTATTTTTTTTGTGGGGATGCTTGTTATTAGTCCCCCCCAAAGTGCCTGTTCTGTTTGTATATGAAAATTGTATTATTCAGGAAACCATACAAGGTTATGGGTAGAGAGAGAATGGTTTTAATTATACTTATCAAGAAAAAGAGAGAATGATTTTGATCATGCACGGTGTCTTGCTTTTGATTTTTTAGTTGAAGTTTTGCTTGTAAATTGCAGTTTTGTATGTATACTATTATGCGTTTTTGACCCTTTATTTTGGATCCTTCTGGTTCTGAGCTTTGGTTTACTATGTTACATTACAGGCTAGGGGCTTGAAGAAACATCTGAAGAGGCTCAATGCACCAAAACATTGGATGCTTGACAAACTTGGGGGCGCATTTGTGAGTGAAATGTTCTGCATAACTTTTGGATATTTGGAACTTTGTTTCCTTTGTTTTTTGGTCTTCCTCCCAGTGGTGTATGATGTTTTCTAATTCTCAATGCAGGCTCCTAAGCCATCATCTGGCCCCCACAAATCCAGGGAGTGCTTGCCATTAATCCTTATTTTGCGGAACAGGTTGAAGTATGCCCTCACATACCGTGAGGTCATTGCCATTCTGATGCAGCGACATGTTTTGGTTGATGGGAAGGTTAGGACTGACAAGACCTACCCCGCAGGCTTCATGGGTATGTACACTTCTGACTAATTTGCTACAAGTTGGTTGCATTATTAATAGCAATATCACAATGCAAAGTTTTACCCACTGGAGGATGTGAGGTACTGAGCTTTTAAGGTAGCTACAATAAATCATGTCGATATTTACTTGTATAAAAAAAGAAGTAGAGTCTTGTTGTTTTCTTGTTTCTTCTGCTTAAAATTGATTTCTGTTATATAGTTGTTTTTTGGAAACTTTTTGAAATTTGAACCTTAATCTTTTTTCTTTTTTTCAGATGTGGTATCAATTCCAAAAACAAATGAGAACTTCCGTCTCCTTTATGATACCAAGGGTCGTTTCCGTCTCCACTCAATTAGGGATGAAGAGGCAAAGGTTGGTTGCCCAAACTACTCGAATACTCTATCGCTTTCTTGCTTGATGGGAGTAGCATCAAACTATATTCCTTGAGACAATGTTTCCATATCTGCAACTACAAGAATAATGATGTTAAAACATATTCACTAGCACAATTCAATTTGATTACAAAGGGTACCATCTATATGATCCTTCTAAAATGCATTTTACAGTGGTCTTTAAGGGGTAGCTTAATTAACTAGGGGTCATGCCTCATAAAGTGGAAGTCACTAGTTTGAATCTCCAATTCCATTTCCCTCCTTGGGGACAAACAATTACTTATAAAAAATGTGTTTAGAGTGAACCTATGATACATGACAAACAAATCAGTCAAAAAATGCCTTTGGATGGAAATTCCATATGTAATACCACTGTTAATATTGCTGAACCCCATAGGAGAGCCCCTTAGTTTTTATTTTTGTATTTAGAGCATGTTTGAGATTGCATTTGGATATGTAGCTTTTAAAGCCAAAAAAAAGCTTTGTAGAAAAAACTTTATTTTTAAACTTTTCTCAAAAGTGCATTTTGGTTCTTTTTAAAGTAAACAAGTCAAAAAAGTACTCTTGGAGTTTTTTTACCAAACAGACCAGCTTTTTGTTTGATATAACTTTGTACGTATTATTATTACTTTTTAAGCTCTTTAAAACAATTCTAAACAAGCTATTACTTGACTTTGGTTTCGTAATATCTAGGGAGTGGAAGCATGTGGGTTTCAATGAGACTTTTTTGGGCCTAGTTATTTGACTTGCTTACGCATAAAAACAGTTAACTTATGATCCTATCTTCTAATTTCTCTTGCAGTTCAAGCTTTGCAAGGTCCGGTCTGTGCAGTTTGGGCAGAAGGGAATTCCCTATCTCAACACCCACGATGGGCGAACTATCCGCTACCCAGACCCACTTATCAAGGCTCATGACACCATCAAGCTGGATTTAGAGACCAACAAGATCACCGATTTCATTAAGTTTGATGTTGGGAATGTTGTCATGGTGACTGGTGGTAGAAACAGAGGCCGTGTTGGAGTCATTAAGAACAGGGAAAAGCATAAGGGAACATTCGAGACTGTTCACATCCAGGATGCCACTGGTCATGAGTTTGCAACCCGTCTTGGAAATGTTTACACCATTGGCAAGGGTACAAAGCCATGGGTCTCTCTGCCCAAGGGCAAGGGTATCAAACTGACCATCATTGAAGAGGCAAGGAAGAGGAACCAAGGCCAACCACTCACAGCTGCTTAAAACCAGTATTGTGTATTAGTTATGGCTTTAGAAGATTACCTAGATGAAGTTTATTTTTTGCAATTTGAGGATTCATGTTTTGGTTTAAATATGTAGTACTGGTTTTTCGGATGGCGAATGAGTTTCAATACTGTTGTTTAATTCTGTTTGCACTATAATGAGTAATATCAAACCAGTTTGATGAGCTTACTCTGTTTATGTGATGTGAATTTTAAATTTTCCCTTTGGCAGATTTTGTTGAAGGCAATCTCTATATATAGAATTTTGCTGGTTCACATTTGTGTGGCATTCTCTTTGACGGAGACATGGACAACTGCTGTCGTCTGTGTTTTATGTTGTCAACTTGCTTTTATGTGATAACTCAGCCTGAAAAGGCTAAGGATGTCGTTGTAATTTAATTTTGGCCTGATCTCCATGGGTTTTTGGGAGTACTGTTTAATATTCAGTGTGCTCAGTTTGTACCTAATACCACCTGCATTAACCGTTAATGGCGTTGGCATTGTTAATTGGAAAGTGGAAAAACAATTTGTAAAAACTTAAAAAGTAGAGTTTGCTAAGTTCTGGTGAGGTTCTCTATCCATTAATGAAATTGGAGCTTGTATGAGTGTTATTAGAAAGAGAAATGCTATAAATTATATTTTAATTCTATAATTATTTTATAATACTGATGCTTACTTTTGGATCAACGCTAGTTAAAAGAACTAATAATAATAATTTTAAGGGTTGATTGGACCTGCTATAAAAAGAAAATCATCCAAAATGCCTCTGAAGAAAAGCCCAAATGTAAGACGACAATTAGTATTGTTGAACCCCATCGAATTGAAATTCTGGTACATGAAAATCCTTGTCCAAAAGATCATCCTTGTAACAAAACTGTCTTTGAAGTTTGAGCTTAAATACTTGATATTGCTATAATTTGGGATTGATAACTGTCTTATTGTTGTTATGCTGTTACTAAGAAATTAGGGGAGCCCCGTAGTTTCTATAACTGTGCTTCCTTTACCTGACTTTTGGTTTGGTGAAATCCATTGAGTGGTAGCATGCAGGTTTCAATGATGCCAAGACCCACTTAATAAAGGCCAATGACACCATAAGGCCCTGTTTGCTAAATGATTTTGATTCGTTAATATTCATCTCACTTTTTCATTATTCTAACATTTTCTTACTTTTTTATATCACATTAATCACTTTTTTTTATTATTCAAATAAAAAAATTATTACAAAATAAAATTTTTTCGATTTTCCATACCAAACATTCTTACTTTTTCACTTTTTTTTTTTTTTTAAAAAAAAAAAAAATTCATTCTTACTTTTTTTTACATCAATCAATTTTTGCTATAGTATCAGACCAAAATCCTTTAACAAACGCACTCTAAGATGCAGTTTGACAATAATTTGCTAATGTTTTCATTAAAGAGCGAGGGTTGAAAGCCATGAGCGTCTCTTCCCAAAGCCAAGGGGTCTCAAGTTGTCCATAATTCAAGAGGCAAGGAGGAGACATGAAGCCCAAGTGGCTATCAACACTTAATAATTATGATTAAGACAAATTTTTCCTCTAATTGGAGGAATCTCCTCCGACTCCAAAATACATTTTTCTTCCATTTGGTTTGAAGGAAAATTTTGTCCGATTAATTATTAGCATCTTTCAGTTGTGCTCTAAGCAATAGGCTAATAGCTTTAGAAGGTACTGATTGTGAGAAAAATCGTAAGCTTGCTTGTGCAAGACTTGTAAAACCAAATGAAATTAATTTGACCTCTTTACCAAATGAAATTAATTTGAAGCTAGAAAAATAAATAAATTTGTTTTTATTTTTTTGATAGGTAAATAAAATTGTTAATTTAAATGAAGTTTTTTCTCTATCTCTCTACCAACCTTTGAATAATTGGTGTGACAAGGTCAACACATGCCACCAACCATATTTTAGATTTGTTTTTAATAAATCCACATTCAAGTTCTTAACATGATTCATATTATTATATCTCAGTATATACCATCTCTATATTTTTTTATTAATTTATTAAATTATATAGTAAGAAAATAATATTAATAGTTTAATTAAAAGTTCGTGCAAATTAGATATCATATTTACTACCTAGAAAATTGCATAACAGCCTCTAAGATCCTCATAACAATTACACACCATATTTTTATTCCACTTTTCTCTTACTTTATTAATGCAACATGTTAATTAGCCTTTGATTTTTTTTTAATAATGGTACATATTATAATTTTTTTTTTTTGACATGTTCATACAAGAGAAGGAGAGGAGTATTTGAACTAGTGACCTTTGCTTTATGAGGCGTGATTCACAGTCGATTGAGCTACCCCTTAGGGACGGTACATATTATAATTCTATCTCACTTTTGAAATCACTATTAGATTAAAATTTAATAGCAATTTTAATTACACTACTAATGAGAGTGGGTGGCATTACTCGTAATATAATGGCACATTATTTACAAATTTTAAATAACAACCCGTTTCCCAATTTTGGCACTAACATTCCCCGTTAAAAATATTCTTAATCAGGTAGGCTCCAAGAAGTTTGAAACAAAACAAAAAAACAGTGGTTCCACGTCAGCTTTGCTCTCTTTGTTTTTGGTTATTCAAAGTTCAAACCAAAACCCCCAGGACACTCTCTCACTGACTTTTACTCCAACCAGCCCATGGCAAACTCTCACCAAATGCCTCCGAATCTTTGCCCAATCATCTTCCTTTTCTTCTTCGCCATCTTGGTCCTGGCCTCAGGGGTCCGAGCCGTAGGCGTGAACTGGGGCACCGCCGCCTCGCACCCTCTCCCACCGCCCGAGGTGGTGGAGCTCTTGAAGTCCAATAACATCACCAAAGTGAAGCTCTTTGATGCCGACCCACTTGTTCTCCAAGCGCTCTCCGGGTCCAACATCGGCGTCATTGTGGGCATTCCAAATAGTATGCTCAGAAGCTTGAACTCTTCCAAAAAGGCTGCGGAGAGTTGGGTACACGATAATGTCACCCGCTACTTCTCCAATGGAGGCAGTGGAGTTCGAATTGAGTATGTTTCTGCTTATTTTATTTTATTTTTTGCTTAATGGGTTTAATTAGATTTTCCCAGTTAGATTTCCGGGTCATGATTTGTTTTTCCTGTTATGTAACATGGATATCTGGGTTTTCTTTTGTTTGCTTGTTTTTCTGATTGCACATGTACTTTAGTATCTATTTGTTCATCATTTTTTATGACTTGGGATTGTCATCTTTTGAGTTAATGTATCACTGTTCATGGTTGCTTTGTTTTTTGTTTAGTTTCTTGGACAAACCGGTGCTAATCCATTTGTGGTTATGGGGTGGAAAATGTGGATCGATCCATTGGTTCTGTCTCTTGGTTGATTAAAAAGAGACCGTGGAAGTTAAAGTTCACATTGACGTAGTTGTTGCAGATGAAATGGTTGATGAACTTAAAGCACCTTTCGTCACGCTATTACCCTAGTCGATGGCTTGAGTGATATACAGTGTCATCTGAAAAGAAAAGTAAATGACCAAATAATTGAAGCTACCAATTTGGTACTTTTCTTTTGATAATCGAATGGTTAGCAATTAGAATTTTTATCACGCCATTGAATTTGCAAAGCAGTCTATGAGTTAGCCTAATTTGGTATTAATTTTGGTTATATTTTAGACATTGCAATTTGCAAGCAAACTATATGGATCACAACATTGTGAGGTTGAGAAGTATGGAACCCAACTGGAAAATCTGTACGTGCCTGCAAATTGTCATTCCGAGTTCTAGTTCAGTTACTATTTTAGGTGAACCTGTTTTGTGAAAGTATGATACATTCCGGCAATTTCTTCGAGGGTGATGTGCAGATGCAGAATTCAGCAGTATCTACCTTCTTGTTGCATTGATCTGTTTAGAATGAAGCAAAGGACGTGCTAGGGCTTACGTTGAGTGAATGAGGGACAATACAAGGAGAGGACATTCAAATTTTTAATGCGAAGTTGCATTCACCTGGTACTTTGCCCTCATTTACTGCACTTGAAATGGAAAAAAGATGCTTAGATAGCTGGACACTGTTGTGTGAAAATTTTCTAGTTAGATTTAAAATGAATGGATTGGTAGATAGGGGTCCTTGTTCTTTTGTAATGGTCAGCTATATTGGCAGAGGGTATTTAGTAAAACAGTTTCTGTCTTTTGCATGCTAGGAGCATGAAAATGCTGGGTTTTGGTGTTTGCATGTTAGGTGCACAAAGCTGTTTGTGACTTCGGGAGCTGTGCCATTTAGAAATAATTGATGAAAGTTTATGCTTGGTGTTGTGGCAGATTAAACCATGTTGCCATTCTTTGTGTGCTGGCCCTTTGCAAAGTTAGTTTGGTCCTGTGGAACTCTTATCTTTTTAAGACACGAGCTTTCCTCTGTGTAATGAAGCTTTAAGATTGATTGCATTGGAAAACCAACTCACAACTTATGCCCAAGTTTCTGCACCTCACTCTTTTTGTGAATGGGTTTTACGTTGATTTGGTTGTGATTCATGTTGGAATTATGATTCCATGATGATTTTGCATTTGTGCTCCTCTTTTTGTCACTATCATCTTGGTGGACAATTATTTTACAAGAAATGTGTTATAAGAATGAGCTTATAGCAAACTACTTAGGACAGGACTGGATGGTATCAGCTCCAGACAAGACACAAATTTAAATGAGTCAGTTGGTGTTTAGTAGGGGAGCAAGCTTCAAGATGGGATAGAGAGACGCATCTCTCTGTGTGTGTTGCATGCTCCGTCGGCAATGCAAGTAAAGGACAAACTATTAAGGTCCTTTTTGATTGTCCTATTAAATTGAATGTTCCTATTCATACTGTGTATATAATCTAATTAACATCATCTTGAATGGGACCAATTTGAGATCTTATATGAACCCGGTAGCTTCAATTATTTCCTTTGTTAGGCTAATCAAAAGCCAAATTGATTTTGCTTATCCTTAGGGGTGTGACTTCATTCTATGTATACTACTAACCAGATTATCTACAGGTATGTTGCTGTTGGAGATGAGCCATTTCTCCAAAGTTACGGTGAGCAGTTCCATCCCTTTGTAATTGGAGCAGCCACAAAAATCCAGGAAGCTTTGATCAGAGCAAACTTGGAAAGTAAATTGAAGGTTGTAGTCCCTTGCAGTTACGATACCTTCCAGTCAGAATCCAGCCTGCCCTCAAAAGGACACTTCAGGTCTGACCTCAACAAAACCATGATCCAACTCCTCACATTTCTTAGCAAGCATAGCTCACCATTCTTTGTGA
The DNA here is from genome assembly GCF_901000735.1 of Corylus avellana. Taxonomy (NCBI): domain Eukaryota; kingdom Viridiplantae; phylum Streptophyta; class Magnoliopsida; order Fagales; family Betulaceae; genus Corylus; species Corylus avellana. The sequence continues at coordinate 21,458,737 of NC_081550.1, read as the reverse complement.
GCATCTCTCCATTTATAACTCTCCACCAAAACAAGAACATTTCCCTCAACTTTTCTCTCTTCAAAGAAACTGCTCACCCTCATAATGACAGCCACAGAACATACAAAAACAGCTTTGACTTGAGCTATGATACCGTAGTTAGTGCATTATCAACAGTAGGATTTCCCAACATGGATATTGTTGTGGCACAGATTGGTTGGCCTACGGATGGAGCAACCAATGCGACCCCATCCGTTGCAGAGACCTTCATGAAAGGCCTGATGAACCATCTTCATAGCAAATTGGGTACCCCACTTAGGCCTCGGAATCCACCAATTGAAACATACATATTTAGCCTTTTAGATGAGGACCAAAGAAGCATAACCGCTGGAAATTTTGAGAGACATTGGGGTATTTTTACTTTTGATGGCCAAGCCAAGTATCCAGTTGATTTTGGCTTGGGTTCAAAAAACCTTGTGAATGCTCAAAATGTGGAGTATCTTCCATCCAAGTGGTGCGTTGTGAACAATAATAAAGACTTGTCTAATGCAACGGCACGTGCGTTAGAAGCATGTTCGGTTGCTGATTGCACAGCTCTCTCCCCTGGTGGGTCTTGTTCTAATATTAGCTGGCCCGGGAATATATCATATGCGTTTAATAGCTATTATCAGCAGCATGATCAAAGGGCAGACAGCTGTGATTTTGGAAGTTTGGGTTTAATCACAACTGTTGATCCATCGGTTGATCATTGCAGATTTTCAGTTGAACTTCGCACTTCACAATCAGATTCACTTCATGGGTCCTTTTTTTTCCACTGGACAACCTGGCTAATAGCTACTTCAGTATTTTTGCTCAGATTTACATAGTCAATAGATATCTGGGGGGAATTTTTGCTGCTCTCTGTCTCCTCAGATATAATGTTGTGGTCACTTGTCATTGGACAAGGTTATGCTTATTCCTAAGATTTCTTCTGTGACTTCAGGGTCCATTCATGTTTCCTGATTGTTCATCTCAAACTTTTGTGATCGACAAATTGTTCCTAGTTAGAATGAGATAGCTGTTTCTTGAAATTTAGAATCATGGTCTTTGATGATTGGCCATAGACATGTCTCCTTTTTATGCCATTCAAACTGAAGCACGCATTCATG
>NC_081550.1:21453557-21457510 GCF_901000735.1 Corylus avellana | reverse complement strand
GGCCACAAGTTTCTTGACTGGAAAATCTAAAATTAATGGGGCATGGCAGCACAAAGAGAACTTAAATAAGCCTGTGAAAGATGGAACATCATCAAGAGGCAAGAATAAAAGTCTCATCACTTGGCCTCCACAGAGCCAACCCCATCCAGTCCAAGGATTGGAGTGAGATTTGGTGGGGTGAACCCAAGGAAAAAACTAAAGTTGAACTTAATAAAGCTTGTTTGACAAATGGTAGCTTAGATATCTTCTTCGTCATTAAGCATTATAAGCTCTAGCTCACAATTATCCTTGGAATGCAATTCAAGTCCATCGTATTGCGGACTTATGGTTCTAACGCTATTTTTATGGTTATCAGATGTTCCAAGTCTATATACAAGACATGTATAGAGTGGCTGCTTCAAATCTAATCGCAGTAGCAGGAAGTAAAATTTATTACCTTGGCACCTTATATTCAGGGTAAGGTTCAGCAATCTTTGCTACAAAATCACCATAATTCGAAATAGATTCAACACACAAGTGCCTTCCAGTTGCTGATTTGTTCTCATACACCAAGATATGTGCTAGGGCTACATCTTTAAAATGCACAAATCCCATAAAAAGGTCCTCAGGTGCTTCAGTGCGCCCTGCAGCAAGGATAAAATAGAATCATTAGTGCTTTTATTAGCTCTAAAAATCAGAAACTTAAACTTGAAATGTCACAGACTACATTCAGTCAAAGGTGTGACAGGGTTTTTGCAACATCGACCCAGATAGCGCTCATCTTCTATATAAATAGAATGACAAAACTTGTTGAAAGCTTACACTACCGCAATTTTGTCTGCTGCTTATTACTTGGCATGGATTGTCTTTAGCTTCTTTCACTGTTAGCATGGCTACTTCCCAACCCCGGGAATAGCAGAGGGTAACATGCTTTGGACAAGCCAAGGAGTAGCTATAATGAAACCTCTATGGACATAAATTCTCAAGACTGACCTACGGTAGCCAAGAGATGAAGGGAGTAGCATATAACTGCACACCTGCAGAAGGCAAGGACTGTCCCTTTTTCCAAGCTTGGGACTACCCATGTATATGACCCTAAATATGAGATTAAAAGTATTAAATGAATACTTGTTTTGAAGAATGTTAACAAACTTAACTTAAATTCTTAAAAATTCATTTAAGGCAGCCGCTTGATTTATATTCCTTGTTCCACTCAAGCCCTAATCATATGGAGACTTGACCAAAGAACAGAGGAAGACACCATGATTTTATCAGGGTAACATAAAATGAAGAAAACTTATAATCACAACGGTCACTAAAAAATCTTCCAAGTAACAAAGTTTTTAACTCTCTGAGCAAGCCTAACACCCCGTTGAGTTCTAGTTTGGTGATTCAAGTTGTAGTTAGAAATATAAGTACCATAACAATATAGTGATCATTGCACAAATAAAGCACTACCCTGGAGAAGGCTACCGAACAATAACATGCTTCCGTTGATTCTAGGAGGAATAACAGGGCCCAACACCAACCCAGGGTTCACCACCACCACATCCAAACCCTTCTCTTTGGAAAAATCCCAAGCTGCTTTCTCGGCTAGTGTTTTAGAAATCGGATACCAGAACTACACCAGAAAACAAGCAAACAAAATTGTCATTAGCGTTTGTAACATCCTATGTATGATTCAGACATTCAGTCCACGTCGATGCAATGCCCGATAACCCAATAGGGAGTACCACAATTATACTCTTAACAAATTGGTAAAAAGCTACACAAATGGACGTGCATTTTGCATATAATACGATAGGGGCACTCACTCCCTTCTTCTTGCAGTCCTCAATGTCGGTCCAGTAATCCTCAGCCTCGACAACGTCGTCTCCCCAATTAGGGCTCGTAGTCATGGCCAGCATCGATGATGTCACCACTACACGGCTCACCCCAGCTTCCTTCGCCGCCGTCAGTACATTTATAGTTCCCTTGATCGCCGGGGTCCAGAAGTTGTTTCTACAAGAGCCATCAATTGTATATATTTTTAGAATATTGGTCAAATCATAAAATTCACTATTTATCATCCACTAGACTTTTAGGAAAATTAGTAGTTGTTGTGTAAAAATTGAAAAACAAATCAAAAAACCTCGGGATCTTGGACTTGCTCGATGGTGCTGGGAGAGGCGAGGTGGAAGACTCCGACGCAGCCATTGAGGGCGGAGTCGATGGAGCCGTAGTCAAGGAGATCGATCTGGAAAAGACGGAGGCGAGTCTCAGCGCCTTCTAGAGCTTCTAGGTGCTTCGTTTCGCTCTCGTCCTCTGCAAACAGGTAACGAATTTAAGCGGGGAGATGGCATTTCCGTAGATAAATGCAAGAGTAAGCACCATTTTTTAAACTAAAGATCAAGAGTGTGAACTAACTGAGATCTTGGACGGTGGCGTGACGGTGTAGCCACGGTCGAGAAGGAGACGGACGAGCCAGGATCCAATGCAGCCACTGCCTCCGGTGACACACACCACCTCACCCTCCTTCGCCATCCCACTCTCTCCGCTCACTGAAGTGTTGGGACTAAGGGCTGGGTTCGGAATTTGGTGCGCGGCAAGATAGGAATGCTGTAGTGGCAGTAGCGGTTTTCTTTATTTATTTGTCCGAGAATATAATATTGGTGTTTTTTATTTTTTTCAAAAGAGATAAGGGGCTAAATTAGGCCGAAATAGAGGAAATTCGTAGATACTCTTGGACAATCCAAATTCATAGCCTCATTTCTCTAGATTTGGTTGAGGTGGTAACAAAAAATTACAGTAGACCTTTTGTAGTTTTTCAATGTGTAACTATAGTTTATATTCGTCACTCCTAGTTCCATTTTCAAAGTATGACATTATTTCTCAATAAAAAATATTAATTTTCATACACTAAATGTTATGGTTTCACACCAACATATGAGAAATGAGAATAATGGTGGTGTCTGGCAAACAACGTGGCTTTGACACGGCACTGTGCTACAATTTGGCAAATCTACTGCATATCTGATGTAGACTTTGGTTTTCTCAAAAGTCTACTCTGTTTATAGGTGACGTAGCGAGTTTTAACTACTATTTGAAAATTTTGCAAGTATAATTTGCAACAAGAAATAGTGAAATTTCTTTGTAAATGAGGTGATATGAGGACCTTTTGGTCATTTTACATGCTGAATTTGTTCACTCCTTCAGAGAACGACACCTCAAAAGGCAAGCCAGCATGATTTTTACGACTATCGAAATTAGATGCAGGCTGTTACCGTCCTTTCCGCACAGTGTAGTGGAATTAGGGTGGCAAAATGGGTACCCATAAACGACCCGATTAGACCCGCGGGTACCCGTTACACGATTAGCCTATATCCAGACACGACCCGTTTAGCTAAACGGGTAATCGGGTTGACACGATTATGACACGAAAATAATCGGGTAACCCGACACGACCCGTTTTACCCGTTTAAAATAACCGGGTATAAATGGGTAGACACGACCCGACACGACCCGATTACCCTAAACTATAATTTATTTTTTTTAAAAAAAAAAAAAAAAAATTCAAAATTGTAATAATAATACTAATACATCAATGATTCAATATAGTCAATGCAAAAAATTGAGTTCTAACTTCTAAGAGATTAAAGGTTTTAATAAAGGATAAGAAAAAAAAAAAAAAAATTGGAAAGTGACCGTAATTGACAAATTGTACTCCAAAATAAATTACTAAACTCATAATTTCACCTAAACTTAAAAGTTAAAAGTTAAAACAAGTAAGTTCATTTATTAAAATAGTCCACTTATACCAGCTAAACATCTAAAAGATGCCTGAAACACCTCCAATTTTAGGGTCTTTTTGGTAGGGGGGGCTAGAAAAGTAAGAGGAATGAATAGGAAGGATGGAAAAAAAAAAAATTAGAAAAAAAATGACGAAGGGGTTGTTTTTCTTATACAAACTTTTGTTGGGAAGGATGAAAAAGTAT
>NC_081550.1:21444559-21453457 GCF_901000735.1 Corylus avellana | reverse complement strand
GAGATGGTAAATATATTACTACGTTATTTAAACACCATTAAATACAACAAATCAAAATATAGACTAATTAATCCAATCCATTTCACCTCTATACCCTTTAAATTCAACCTTGGGGGACGAGAAGATACGGGTGCTGGAGGCGATGAACGGCTGAGCAGGGAGGAAGGGTCTGTTCAAGCGTAAAACCAAAGTCTGGCATTTCGGAGTTTTGAGGATTTTTTAATTCATTCACATGGATTGCTGAGGTAGTGTTGTATGTGGCTATTTTTGATCCGTTGATTTAAATAAACGGCCTGTAGCTATTGTGGATACGTCATAGCTTGCCACGTACCTAAAATCTAGAACGATCCGCCTAGTCTATCAAAATGTACTCCGTACTGTAGGCACTTTAACCAGTTCAGTGAGCGGAGAGAGTGGGATGGCGAAGAAGGGTGAAGCGGTGTGCGTCACCGGAGGCAGCGGCTGCATTGGATCCTGGCTCGTCCGTCTCCTTCTCGACCGTGGCTACACCGTCCACGCCACCGTCCAAGATCTCAGTTAGTTCACACTCTTTATCTTTCGTTTCAAAAAATGGCGCTTACTCTTGCATTTATCTACGGAAATGCCATCTCCCCGCTTAAATTCGTTCCCTATTTGCAGAGGACGAGAGTGAAACGAAGCACCTAGAAGCCCTAGAAGGCGCAGAGACCCGCCTTCGTCTCTTCCAGATCGATCTCCTTGACTACGGCTCCATCTTATCCGCCGTCAATGGCTGCGCCGGAGTCTTCCACCTCGCCTCTCCCTGCATCGTCGATCAAGTCCAAGATCCCGAGGTTTTTATTTTATTTTATTTTTAAATAATTTCATACCACGTATAAATGTATACACAAGCCTAAATCGATGAGAAATAGTAAATTTAATCGTTGAACCATTTTGGCGCCTTTTGTAGAAGCAACTTCTGGACCCGGCGATCAAGGGAACTATAAATGTGCTGACGGCGGCGAAGGAAGCTGCGGTGAGCCGCGTGGTAGTGACATCGTCGATTTCAGCTATTACTCCGAGCCCTAGTTGGCCTGGAGACGTCGTCAAGGCTGAGGGTTGCTGGACTGACATTGAGTACTGCAAGCAGAACGGAGTGAGTAGTGTCCCAATAGTAGTATATATGCAAAATGCACTTCAATTTTGTGTAGGGTTTAGGCGTATTTGTTTTAGAGTATAATACTGATGCTTGTGTTTGTTTGGTTTGTGGTGTAGTTATGGTATCCACTTTCTAAAACACTAGCGGAGAAAGCGGCAATGGATTTTGCGAAAGAGAAGGGTTTGGATGTGGTGGTGGTGAATCCTGGGACGGTGATGGGTCCTGTGATTCCTCCCAGACTCAATGCAAGCATGTTAATGCTTGTCCGCCTTCTCCAGGGTAATGCTCTTTCTGCATGATACGCCCTCTCCTGTGATTACATTGGAATATAAATCGTGATGCTTTGCTGTAATAGGAGGTGGGGTTTTGATCAATTGAATAAATGTCCTTATATCTTTTAAGTTAACTGTGGCGTTTCGTAACTTCTACTTGAATTAGCAAACTGAAAATCAAAGGAGTCTTAGGCCTGCAAAGAAAGTTACAAGTTTTTTACTTTGAAGAACTTTTTACTGGCCAGAGTAGTTTGAAGTTTATGTCATTTTATATTAGCACGATATAAAATGAAGGTTTTCTTGGTCCTTTCTTTGTTTGGGCTTCCGTATGATTAAGGCTTGAGTAGAATGAGGAATAGAAATCAAGTGGCTGACCTTAAATAAAGTTCTGAGATTCTGCACTGTAAAAAATCTTTATTTAATTCTTTTTATATCATATTTAGGGTCATATAAATGCAGTGATATGCTACTCTCTTCATCTCATGGCTACCCTAGGTGTGTCTTGGGAATTTATGTCCATAAGGGTTTCACTTTAGGTACTCCATGGGTTGTCAAAAGCATGCCACCCTTTGCTGTTCTCTGGGCTGGGAAGTAGCCATGCTGAAAGGAAAGATGTTAAAGAAAATGCATGCCAATAAATAAGCAGCAGGCAATCACAGTAGTGAAAGCTTTCAACAAGTTTTGTCATTCCCCCTTTATATAGACATCAGTCCTATTTGGGTCTATGTTGCAAAACCCGTCTCCCCTCTAATTGGATGAAGTCTGTGACTCTGAGGATACTCCACGAGCTCACTGACTTTTTATTATAGTTGATTCTTGTGGATTTGTAATTTCCTCTACTTTTTATTTTTTTTGGATAAGTGAATATTAATTTCAAAGAGTAACAAAAAGACCTGAAGGTTAAGGGGCATGCCCCGGATGATGAACCACTCCTAGAGAGCAGGAACTAAAGAAGAAATTAATCATACAAGCCTAGATCCTCAGAGAAGCCCCGTAGTAAAAACAACTATTCTTTTGAATGTGATCAAGTCATTCTAAAGGGTTGACTTTCATCCTGACTTTGAAAATTTTGTGGAATTGTAATTTTCTCGAGTCTAAGTTTTTGATATTTAGGGCAATAAAAGCACTAATGATGCTATAATATCCTTGCTGCAGGGTGCACTGAAACATATGAGAACTTCTTTATGGGATCTGTGCATTTTAAAGATGTAGCCCTAGCACATATCTTGGTGTATGAGAACAAAACAGCATCTGGAAGGCACTTGTGTGTTGAAGCTATATCTCATTATGGTGATTTTGTGGCAAAGGTTGCCGAACTTTACCCCGAATATAAGGTGCCAAGGTAATAAATTTGGCTTCCTGCTACTGCAAATGGATTTGAAACAGGAACTATGCACATGTCTTGTCTTGTAATCTTGAAAGCTGATAACCATAAAAACAGCATCAGAACCTTAAAATCCACAATATAGTGGATTGCATTCTATGGATAATTACGATGATAAATAATATCTAACTACCATTTGTTCAATTAGCTGTATTGAATTTAGCATTGATACTGAAGTGTCTGCTATAGGAAGTACCATAAAAATTAAAAATGTACCTTTTATTTTGTTTTGATTTTAACATTTTTGATAGTTCGTAAATCCGGTAGGATTTTTTTTTTTTTTTTTTTTCCACTAATTCAATTTCAGCATTTCCTAAGGTACCCAATCTCACTCCAATCCTTGGATTGGGTGGGGTTGGATCTCTAGAGGCCGACTGATGCATCTTTTCTTCTTGCCTCTTAATGATGTTCCATCCTTCACTAGCTTATTTAAGTTCTCTTTGTGCTGCCATAAATCATTGATTTTAGAATTTCCAGTCAATAATTTATTTTTTGATATATTTGGTTGGTTTTCCAAATCTTGATTTGATTTCTGATTTTCAATCTTCGGAACATTGTCGCATCTGCTTGGTGGATATTTTATAACTTAAATGCAATAGAAGTAAATGGTTGTATGAATTGCTGAAGGTATGATGTCCCTTTATATGTAGGTTGCCTAAGGATACCCAACCTGGGTTGTTGAGGACGCCGCTTGGATCCAAGAAGCTGATGGACTTGGGCTTACAATTCATTCCGATGGAACAAATTATCAAGGAAGCTGTTGAGAGTTTGAAGAGCAAAGGATTTATTTGAGTGCCGCTCCAGGTGTCAAGTAAACACTGCAAGGACCCATCTAGCTTGGGTAGTAGGCTCCATGAGGGGCCCTCTCACAATTGACTGTCTGTGATTGTGGGGGAACGGTGTAAAATAGTTTATGTAAATAAAAAGAGTGATTTTACGTTTTATGAATGTTATTTTCCTCTAGTCAACTGAAAACATTTTCAAGTTAAAAAATGTTATGCTTTAACAAATGGGCCTAAGGGCATGTTTGAGATTGCATTTGAGAGGCCTAAAAGTGCTTTTAGCACTCAAAAAGTCGGTTTGAAAAAAAAAAAAAAGTAATCGTTTGGTAAAAAGATTAAAAGCGCTTTTAATGGTCCAAAAAATTTAAAAATGGTTAAAATACTTATGTCAAAAGTTTAAAAATGAAGCTTTTATTCAAAAACGTTTTTTGACTTAAAAATTCTATTTTTTAAACGCAATTCCAAATAAGCTCATTGGAAATGGGCAAAATGATGAATATAACATTCAAAACGGTGGCTTTGGACCTTTTGCCTTTTATTCCATTTCACTGCTGATATGTTTTGCACGTTGGAGGCCAACACTTTCCCATGGTAGGAGGTTTCAAAAGTATCTTACCACCCCTGCTATTCTGCTAATAAGTGACCATAAAGTTTATTTTATTAATCAAAGCGTGGTACAGCTTAAAAATTCAATGCATTGCAAATGTGATTCTTACCTATGTATTTGTGGTAGCTAATGTCTGTAAACCCGAGGTAAATCTCCTTTAGGTAGAGTGAATATCAATTCAATTCACCTTCTAGGGTCTCTTTCTACTTTTCTTAGGGATCCATACCCTGACAAAGAAAGGATAAAAAAAAAAAAAAAAACCTTTTTCAGTGAGATAAATATTTGGTAATTACTATTTGAAACTCATAAACTTGAGCTGTTTTTTTCACTTAGTCACGTGACCCGTCAAACAATTAGGGAAAATTGTAAAATTAGTCTATAAGGTTTGAGGTTGTGATAAATAACTTCTCCGTGGGTCATCATAAGACTACAAAATTATAAGAGAACAAAAATTAGAAGAAAAAAAAATGGTACCGGGTGGCCAATCACCACCCTATAGCTATGGTTTATTATTATTATTAAAGCTAAATGTGTAATTTCTTAATGACCGGCCAGAAAAATTGTGAGACATCTAATCTTATAACCCACGAGATGTGTATAAGAGCACTTGGCTCAAGTCAGGCTTTGTTGAGGAATGTGACAAATTGTGTATAACAGGGTGCAGGCAAGCAGCTTCTGGTCCCCCAATATTCCCACCGCTTCGAACATAGACAAACTTTGAGGGCAAATGCATTCTAGTTTCAGGAGGTTTGACCGTTAATATAGATCCATTCTGCCTTATCTTCTCCGCTTTCAGGTGCAAGAACGGCTCAAAACCAACCCTTTCCTTCTCTGATCCACAATCCTAAAAATCTCACAAACCTTAAAGCTTGTCTCCAATGGCTTGTCGTCCAGTAACTACCCTCTTTCTAATGTTCTTCTTCTTGTTCACATCTTCCTCAGCTTCAAGAATTTTACCATCGAATTCTCAGAAAGTTTCGTTGGGTCTATACTATGAATCCCTGTGCCCCTACAGCGCCAACTTCATCGTCAACTACCTGGCCCAGCTCTTCGAAACTGACCTCATCTCCGTCGTCGATCTCAAACTCGTTCCTTGGGGTAACGCCAAACTCAGAGGCAACGACACCTTCGATTGCCAGGTGAGTACTCTTCCCTTTGTTTCTTTCTCTAATTTACTATGTGGGGTTTTCTTTGATTCAACAAATTGATGGCTTTTGTTTGATTATGATTGCAGCACGGCCCATCTGAATGCTTACTGAACACTGTGGAAGCCTGTGCAATCCATGCCTGGCCTGAACTGGTAAAGTAAAGAATTTGTTACCGACTCTAACTCAGTAAAAATAAAAAATTGGGAGAATTTAGAGGAACCCATTGCTAAATTAATTGTGCTAAGCTCATTTTCAGATGATGGTGTGTGCACATTCTTGTAGTCTTTGTGAAAGTCATGCGGATAATTGTGAAAAAAAAAAAGAAAAAAAAAAAAAGAAAAAGAAAAAAGAAAGAAGCATGTATAGAATTTCATGATATTTCATTATGTTAAATTCATGTATTTGTGTTAGAATTCTTTGTATTGATGAAATTATGTGTCCTAGTTCAAGCTTAGAAAAAATGGAAGTTCTTAAGATTGTGGAGTTGTTTGGTCAGTTTTCAGAGTTTTATATAACATGCAAGTGTGGTGCTATGTTTTCATTCACCTCCGTGTTTTGCAGAGCGAGCATTTTCCTTTTATTAATTGCGTCGAGACTTTGGCCTATGAACACAAATACCCTGAGTGGGAATCATGTTTTGATAAATTGAACTTGGATTCAAAACCCATTGCAGATTGCTATAGCAGCGGATACGGGAAAGAGGTTGGTTTTCTCTTTGGAATTAATGGTCCTCAAGTTGTATGAGTTGTCTTTGTGAAGTTACAGTTGATTGTACCATTTATACCAACTTTGTGTAGTAAACTGAATTATACGAAAACCACAGATTATCCTATGGAGAATAACTGAATATTGTCTACTTACCTGAATCAAGACACCTTATTTAAGTAATGTATAGCCTTATTGGGCATACACCAAGTGGAGTAGTTATTATGTGATCACTTAGTATAGAATAATCTCCACTGAAGTAAAAGCGCTATGGCCATTAATTTTCAGTATAATTGCTAGCCTACTAACTTCTCTTGCAGACTTGTAGTTTAGATTATCACAGGAGAGGTATATTCTGTCGCAATGCATTTTTTGCATGAATTCTTTCTTGTTAGATCTACCTTACAGACAGAATATTTATTTGTTTTCTTGATTCGTCCAAGGAGCTGTAAGATCTGTGTATGCAAGTACATGCAAGGTGACCTGTCATAGGAACATAGATGAGAGAAAGTTTCCGGCTAACAAGAGTTTGGAATCATGTCAAATTTTTTTTATCAGTCCTTAAACTATTTGGTTTTTCATTTGTAGTAAAATAAGAGTGAGTGATAGTGAAGTAAGTGGGGAAAGAAAAAGGCTAACCTTTAATGGGCTTGGTGAAATTGGATTTAGCTAACACTATGGTCTGCTATTGCGTCTGCATTCATATGAACTTAATTTATAACACGGTCAGGAAACAGTTGGAGGTTGCACAACCACCAAATACTTGTATATTTATTGTCATAACTAGAATAATGAATAGCATAACTCCAAAAAAAGAGTTTCTTGAATGGAGTGCAATTACCTTGAATTGATGATTGAACACTAAAACTGACTTTTCTGACATTTGATTGTTTGTAAAATCATGCCATCTTTGAGATGGGACTTGAATTCTGTTATGTTTTGTTTGGGCGCTTGTGGTTGCCTCCTCATTCATGAATATGTGCTATTGTTCTTCACTGAAATCAAACCAGTCGCACCATTTTTTTTCCTTGAACCTTTTGTTGCTTATATAATAGTTTATCGAAAGCCAAAATTTTCTCAATCTATAATTGGTTGGGTTTATAATTGGATTTGTATTTCTTTATGCAGCTTGAATTACAGTATGCAGCTGAAACAAATTCCCTTGAGCCTCCTCATGAGTATGTGCCGTGGGTAGTTGTGAATGGAGAACCACTCTATGAGGTTTGTTCTTTTGACTATATCATAGTGAAATGTCTACTGTTTTCCAATATCATTCACCAAGGCCATATGCATATAATGAATGGATTTCTATTTCTAGGACATATGCACATGTACACATCATTTTTGAACTAGGGTATCTGCAACTTATTAAATTCTTGTTATTTAACCGTTATTGCTATCTTTTAGAAATGATATATTTCTCTGGCTGCAGGATTACGAAAACTTTGTAAGCTATATATGCAAGGCTTATAAAGGCACTGCTGTGCTCGAAGGCTGTAGCAGTGTATCCCTGCATACCATACAAAAAGGGAAAACAAATCCTATCCATCCAGATTGTTTTGAGACAGGAATGCTGGCATTAACTGCAAGAATAACATCAGCCATAACATCATGGATGCAACAAATGAACATGGTGGCTTCACTGTTCCTCTCTATTTACTAGAGATCTACCTAGCTTGTGTATATTTGCAGTGTTCAGTTAAGGCAACTATAAAATAGCGAGTTGGTACTTGACAAAGAAAATGAATCCTGTTTGTGGTGTATCATTAATTTCTTAATTATGAAAAATAATTTCAAGTATGTATGATGATACATCAGTGTAAATGTATACATGGTACATTCACATGCCACCCAAGTTTTTTGAATGGTGGAAATTTATCTGTCTAAGGCCAAGCCCGGGAGAAATTATGGAGATATATAAATTTAGTATTTTTTTGAAATAAAATTAATAGAAACCATTATAATACTTACCATGCTGATGCCCGGTACATCCTTTAACATAATACGTGCAAAAAAAAAAAAAAAAAATCATATTGTCAAATAGAGTAATGATATACGAAGGACTAGAGTCTTCTTGGAGTCCTCCGAAATGTGATGTGACAATTAAAATCACTAATAGATCAAAATTTAATAATACTTATCTCAAATTTAATGGTAATTTTAAATACTATGTCACATTTGGGAGGATGGTAGGAGATTCTAGTTCTCCTTATATCATTATTCTATTAAATATCGTTCATATAGTAATGATAAGGCAGCTAGGGGAACACAGACAAAATCAAAATCTGACACAATTTAAAGAATGAAATCATATTTTGACCTTTTATTTTTTATGGAATTAGATAAAGAGAGCTTTTGGGGAAAAAATAAATTGTTTAAACTATTTCTTTTTTATTGAAGGTAATGAAAACGAAAATTTTGAAGTCTAGAAAAACAATTATGTTTTTTTTTTTCCTAGCAAATAGATTCAGGGCTTCTTCGATTAACCTCACAATGAGTTAAAAATGGTTATTGATCGACCTTAGAGGCAGTCGTCGATATGTCCGAGTGGTTAAGGAGACAGACTCGAAATCTGTTGGGCTATGCCTGCGCAGGTTCGAATCCTGCTGTCGACGTTCTCATAATAATTTTATTTTTCTCTTTTCTTTCATCCATTGGTTAGTCAGAAGACCCATAAAGATAGTGTAACCCAACAAGCAAACTTTGCAGTGTTGCTATGGAAACATGACCTCTTCTGACGTTTGAGATCCTTACAGACCGGCTTTTAAGAATCCATAGCTTCGTTTGGCAAGGGAAGGTCCAGCACTGTAGCTGGAAGGCTGACACATAACTGACATTTTCAGATTAAATTTTTTTTTTTTTTTTTTTTAAGCAAAATATTAA
>NC_081550.1:21439147-21444459 GCF_901000735.1 Corylus avellana | reverse complement strand
AATATAAGGTGCCAAGGTAATAAATTTGGCTTCCTGCTACTGCAAATGGATTTGAAACAGGAACTATGTACATGTCTTGTCTTGTAATCTAGAAAGCTGATAACCATAAAAACAGCATCAGAACCTTAAAATCCACAATATAGTGGATTGCATTCTATGGATAATTACGATGATAAATAATATCTAACTACCATTTGTTCAATTAGCTGTATTGAATTTAGCATTGATACTGAAGTGTCTGCTATAGGAAGTACCATAAAAATGTACCTTTTATTTTGTTTTGATTTTAACATTTTTGATAGTTCGTAAATCTGGTAGGATATTTTTTTTTTCCACTAATTCAATTTCAGCATTTCCTAAGGTACCCAATCTCACTCCAATCCTTGGATTGGGTGGGGTTGGATCTCTAGAGGCCGACTGATGCATCTTTTCTTCTTGCCCTTTAATGATGTTCCATCCTTCACTAGCTTTTAAGTTCTCTTTGTGCTGCCATAAATCATTGATTTTAGAATTTCCAGTCAATAATTTATTTTTTGATATATTTGGTTGGTTTTCCAAATCTTGATTTGATTTCTGTTTTTCAATCTTCGGAACATTGTCGCATCTGCTTGATGGATATTTTATAACTTAAATGCAATAGAAGTAAATGGTTGTATGAATTGCTGAAGGTATGATGTCCCTTTATATGTAGGTTGCCTAAGGATACCCAACCTGGGTTGTTGAGGACGCCGCTTGGATCCAAGAAGCTGATGGACTTGGGCTTACAATTCATTCCGATGGAACAAATTATCAAGGAAGCTGTTGAGAGTTTGAAGAGCAAAGGATTTATTTGAGTGCCGCTCCAGGTGTCAAGTAAACAATGCAAGGACCCATCTAGCTTGGGTAGTAGGCTCCATGAGGGGCCCTCTCACAATTGACTGTCTGGGATTGTGGGGGAGCGGTGTAAAATAGTTTATGTAAATAGAAAGAGTGAATCATTTTACGTTTTATGAATGTTATTTTCCTCTAGTCAACTGAAAACATTTTCAAGTTAAAAAATGTTATGCTTTAACAAATGGGCCTAAGGGCATGTTTGAGATTGCATTTGAGAGGCCTAAAAGTGCTTTTAGCACTCAAAAAGTCGGTTTGAAAAAAAAAAAAAAGTAATCGTTTGGTAAAAAGATTAAAAGCGCTTTTAATGGTCCAAAAAATTTAAAAATGGTTAAAATACTTATGTCAAAAGTTTAAAAATGAAGCTTTTATTCAAAAACGTTTTTTGACTTAAAAATTCTATTTTTTAAACGCAATTCCAAATAAGCTCATTGGAAATGGGCAAAATGATGAATATAACATTCAAAACGGTGGCTTTGGACCTTTTGCCTTTTATTCCATTTCACTGCTGATATGTTTTGCACGTTGGAGGCCAACACTTTCCCATGGTAGGAGGTTTCAAAAGTATCTTACCACCCCTGCTATTCTGCTAATAAGTGACCATAAAGTTTATTTTATTAATCAAAGCGTGGTACAGCTTAAAAATTCAATGCATTGCAAATGTGATTCTTACCTATGTATTTGTGGTAGCTAATGTCTGTAAACCCGAGGTAAATCTCCTTTAGGTAGAGTGAATATCAATTCAATTCACCTTCTAGGGTCTCTTTCTACTTTTCTTAGGGATCCATACCCTGACAAAGAAAGGATAAAAAAAAAAAAAAAAACCTTTTTCAGTGAGATAAATATTTGGTAATTACTATTTGAAACTCATAAACTTGAGCTGTTTTTTTCACTTAGTCACGTGACCCGTCAAACAATTAGGGAAAATTGTAAAATTAGTCTATAAGGTTTGAGGTTGTGATAAATAACTTCTCCGTGGGTCATCATAAGACTACAAAATTATAAGAGAACAAAAATTAGAAGAAAAAAAAATGGTACCGGGTGGCCAATCACCACCCTATAGCTATGGTTTATTATTATTATTAAAGCTAAATGTGTAATTTCTTAATGACCGGCCAGAAAAATTGTGAGACATCTAATCTTATAACCCACGAGATGTGTATAAGAGCACTTGGCTCAAGTCAGGCTTTGTTGAGGAATGTGACAAATTGTGTATAACAGGGTGCAGGCAAGCAGCTTCTGGTCCCCCAATATTCCCACCGCTTCGAACATAGACAAACTTTGAGGGCAAATGCATTCTAGTTTCAGGAGGTTTGACCGTTAATATAGATCCATTCTGCCTTATCTTCTCCGCTTTCAGGTGCAAGAACGGCTCAAAACCAACCCTTTCCTTCTCTGATCCACAATCCTAAAAATCTCACAAACCTTAAAGCTTGTCTCCAATGGCTTGTCGTCCAGTAACTACCCTCTTTCTAATGTTCTTCTTCTTGTTCACATCTTCCTCAGCTTCAAGAATTTTACCATCGAATTCTCAGAAAGTTTCGTTGGGTCTATACTATGAATCCCTGTGCCCCTACAGCGCCAACTTCATCGTCAACTACCTGGCCCAGCTCTTCGAAACTGACCTCATCTCCGTCGTCGATCTCAAACTCGTTCCTTGGGGTAACGCCAAACTCAGAGGCAACGACACCTTCGATTGCCAGGTGAGTACTCTTCCCTTTGTTTCTTTCTCTAATTTACTATGTGGGGTTTTCTTTGATTCAACAAATTGATGGCTTTTGTTTGATTATGATTGCAGCACGGCCCATCTGAATGCTTACTGAACACTGTGGAAGCCTGTGCAATCCATGCCTGGCCTGAACTGGTAAAGTAAAGAATTTGTTACCGACTCTAACTCAGTAAAAATAAAAAATTGGGAGAATTTAGAGGAACCCATTGCTAAATTAATTGTGCTAAGCTCATTTTCAGATGATGGTGTGTGCACATTCTTGTAGTCTTTGTGAAAGTCATGCGGATAATTGTGAAAAAAAAAAAGAAAAAAAAAAAAAGAAAAAGAAAAAAGAAAGAAGCATGTATAGAATTTCATGATATTTCATTATGTTAAATTCATGTATTTGTGTTAGAATTCTTTGTATTGATGAAATTATGTGTCCTAGTTCAAGCTTAGAAAAAATGGAAGTTCTTAAGATTGTGGAGTTGTTTGGTCAGTTTTCAGAGTTTTATATAACATGCAAGTGTGGTGCTATGTTTTCATTCACCTCCGTGTTTTGCAGAGCGAGCATTTTCCTTTTATTAATTGCGTCGAGACTTTGGCCTATGAACACAAATACCCTGAGTGGGAATCATGTTTTGATAAATTGAACTTGGATTCAAAACCCATTGCAGATTGCTATAGCAGCGGATACGGGAAAGAGGTTGGTTTTCTCTTTGGAATTAATGGTCCTCAAGTTGTATGAGTTGTCTTTGTGAAGTTACAGTTGATTGTACCATTTATACCAACTTTGTGTAGTAAACTGAATTATACGAAAACCACAGATTATCCTATGGAGAATAACTGAATATTGTCTACTTACCTGAATCAAGACACCTTATTTAAGTAATGTATAGCCTTATTGGGCATACACCAAGTGGAGTAGTTATTATGTGATCACTTAGTATAGAATAATCTCCACTGAAGTAAAAGCGCTATGGCCATTAATTTTCAGTATAATTGCTAGCCTACTAACTTCTCTTGCAGACTTGTAGTTTAGATTATCACAGGAGAGGTATATTCTGTCGCAATGCATTTTTTGCATGAATTCTTTCTTGTTAGATCTACCTTACAGACAGAATATTTATTTGTTTTCTTGATTCGTCCAAGGAGCTGTAAGATCTGTGTATGCAAGTACATGCAAGGTGACCTGTCATAGGAACATAGATGAGAGAAAGTTTCCGGCTAACAAGAGTTTGGAATCATGTCAAATTTTTTTTATCAGTCCTTAAACTATTTGGTTTTTCATTTGTAGTAAAATAAGAGTGAGTGATAGTGAAGTAAGTGGGGAAAGAAAAAGGCTAACCTTTAATGGGCTTGGTGAAATTGGATTTAGCTAACACTATGGTCTGCTATTGCGTCTGCATTCATATGAACTTAATTTATAACACGGTCAGGAAACAGTTGGAGGTTGCACAACCACCAAATACTTGTATATTTATTGTCATAACTAGAATAATGAATAGCATAACTCCAAAAAAAGAGTTTCTTGAATGGAGTGCAATTACCTTGAATTGATGATTGAACACTAAAACTGACTTTTCTGACATTTGATTGTTTGTAAAATCATGCCATCTTTGAGATGGGACTTGAATTCTGTTATGTTTTGTTTGGGCGCTTGTGGTTGCCTCCTCATTCATGAATATGTGCTATTGTTCTTCACTGAAATCAAACCAGTCGCACCATTTTTTTTCCTTGAACCTTTTGTTGCTTATATAATAGTTTATCGAAAGCCAAAATTTTCTCAATCTATAATTGGTTGGGTTTATAATTGGATTTGTATTTCTTTATGCAGCTTGAATTACAGTATGCAGCTGAAACAAATTCCCTTGAGCCTCCTCATGAGTATGTGCCGTGGGTAGTTGTGAATGGAGAACCACTCTATGAGGTTTGTTCTTTTGACTATATCATAGTGAAATGTCTACTGTTTTCCAATATCATTCACCAAGGCCATATGCATATAATGAATGGATTTCTATTTCTAGGACATATGCACATGTACACATCATTTTTGAACTAGGGTATCTGCAACTTATTAAATTCTTGTTATTTAACCGTTATTGCTATCTTTTAGAAATGATATATTTCTCTGGCTGCAGGATTACGAAAACTTTGTAAGCTATATATGCAAGGCTTATAAAGGCACTGCTGTGCTCGAAGGCTGTAGCAGTGTATCCCTGCATACCATACAAAAAGGGAAAACAAATCCTATCCATCCAGATTGTTTTGAGACAGGAATGCTGGCATTAACTGCAAGAATAACATCAGCCATAACATCATGGATGCAACAAATGAACATGGTGGCTTCACTGTTCCTCTCTATTTACTAGAGATCTACCTAGCTTGTGTATATTTGCAGTGTTCAGTTAAGGCAACTATAAAATAGCGAGTTGGTACTTGACAAAGAAAATGAATCCTGTTTGTGGTGTATCATTAATTTCTTAATTATGAAAAATAATTTCAAGTATGTATGATGATACATCAGTGTAAATGTATACATGGTACATTCACATGCCACCCAAGTTTTTTGAATGGTGGAAATTTATCTGTCTAAGGCCAAGCCCGGGAGAAATTATGGAGATATATAAATTTAGTATTTTTTTGAAATAAAATTAATAGAAACCATTATAATACTTACCATGCTGATGCCCGGTACATCCTTTAACATAATACGTGCAAAAAAAAAAAAAAA
>NC_081550.1:21413189-21438960 GCF_901000735.1 Corylus avellana | reverse complement strand
AGGAGACAGACTCGAAATCTGTTGGGCTATGCCTGCGCAGGTTCGAATCCTGCTGTCGACGATCTCATAATAATTTTATTTTTCTCTTTTCTTTCATCCATTGGTTAGTCAGAAGACCCATAAAGATAGTGTAACCCAACAACCAAACTTTGCAGTGTTGCTATGGAAACATGACCTCTTCTGACGTTTGAGATCCTTACAGACCAGCTTTTAAGAATCCATGGATCTTTCTATTCAACTCCAAGCCTAATGGGTGACACAGCATGCCCCATCTTCCTGCTTGGGCAGCAATCGATTTCTTCTTGGGCCCAATGTTTGATTTTGGATGGATTTAAAATGAGAGAGAGAGAGAGAGAGAGAGAGAGGGTTCCACCAACTTCAGGCTCACTTAAAGCTCAGCCTGAGTTTAGATAACTAGCTAGGTCCAATTGCATTTAAGTGATTTGCGTTTTCGATTCCTGTAACCCGCTTCCCCTTATTTGAATAGAAATAATAATAATAATTTGTGTTTGAAGCATATTTTCAGACTAGTGGGGGTATTTCAATAAGTTAGAAACCATGTTTTATAAAGTGGGAGTCACTCCTACAAATATCCGTTGTACTAACCAGGGATGGAGTTAGCTTTGAGTTTGGAGGAGACCCAAGGCCAAATTGTTTTTTTGGGGAGGAACCAATTAGCAAATAATACCTTAAATTTTTTTTTTTTTTTTTCTTATAATTTGGGGGAACCAGGGCCACTGCCAGTTCCTCTTAAATCCGTCTCACTAACACAAAAAAAATCTAAACTAATAAATTAGCAACGCATGATACTCTCGTTTGTATCCGGTGTGTACATGAAAAAATTAAGATACGAACCAAAGGGCTTTATATAAATAACTACATTTCATATATATATATATATATATATATATATATATCATTTTTATGCATTAACGAACAAGCATTTTTACTTTTTTCTTATAAAAAATTAAAATTTAAAATTCATTTTTATTTTATATCACATCAATTAATTTTTTATTTCTTTTTTTCTCTCAAAATTCGTTGTCGAAGACAACTCTGGCTCTGACTCTGACTTGTTAGAAAGACGGGTACGTAGATGCATATGACATACATATAAGCATGTTTGGCTTGAAAAACAAGTTGCTATACCCCAAAAGCGTGGCATATGGCTTTGCCACTTTGTGCACGCAAGAGACGGCTAAAACTGATTACTGATTGATCGCTAGCTGTCTGCTTTTGACACTTTGAAAACAAATTGACTGATTGATCGTTGCGTTTCGCTGATGATGATCATCATCATTTCCCATCAACTCTCCAACGATAAAT
Organism: Corylus avellana; assembly: GCF_901000735.1. Lineage (NCBI taxonomy): Eukaryota > Viridiplantae > Streptophyta > Magnoliopsida > Fagales > Betulaceae > Corylus > Corylus avellana. The sequence continues at coordinate 21,437,634 of NC_081550.1, read as the reverse complement.
ATGCCCTCAATCATCATATAATCATGCCAAACCTCGCATTTACCGTCTTGAACTTTCTCTTTTCCTATTGTCTGCTTGTATCTGACTCCATCGGTCCAACACAACCCAGCCAGAGCCAGTGACTTATTTGTTTGTTTATTAGAAGTTAAATATAATTCAATTTATTTAATTAGAGTTATGTACAGTTTACGGGTTGTGTTATAACTGTTACTAGTTCATGTCAAGTTTAGATATGAATAACTTGATTTATTTAATTAAACAGATTAAATTCATTAATTTTAATTTTTTAATTTTGTATCAAGAAATTTTTTTTTTTTTTTTTTAAATACAGTTTACCCCTCTAAAATTTTAGGAGTTTTTCAATTTTAACCCCAAAGTTTAAAAATTGGTAATCTACTCCCTGAAGTTTCAAAAATTGACAATTTAAAGTTTAAAACGGAAATTTTTTTAAAAAAGTCTGAAGGTAATGATGTAATTTCATAAATTTCCTCCCATTTAGACGAAAAAATTAAATGGAGAGTTTAAATTACCAATTTTTGAAACTTCATGATGATAAATTGCTAATTTTTAAATTTTGAGATTAAAATTAAAAAATTTCTAAAACTTCATGGATAAACTACATTTTTCTCTTAAAAAAAAAAAAAAAAAAATAGAGTCTCGAGGTGTATGGACAAGTTGGCAGGCATGTCCATGTGTATAGACCAAGTCAAGCTGTCCCTACACTTCAAAACCCAAAATTTCATCTCTGTTCAAATTCAATTCCATGAAATTATGGTGAAAAATTCCCAAGAATCAAAAGATTCAATGCGTTTTACTGTACTAGGATTTGCGTGTCGTCTTCCCCGGCAGGCTAGCACCATATATTTTTCTGATGGTTATCTGAGTAGAGTAGAGTAGAGTAGAGTAGAGCATAGCAAAAAGAAATGGAAAACGAAGGTTACCTACTTACCTATCTATCTTCGTGGGAATCCAAGAGCGAGAGAGTGATCGGCGGAATGGGAAGAGTAGCATCCATCACGCACCGTCTGTCAGAAATCTACGCTCCAGATCGATATCTTGTCGGCGACTAAAACTACAGTTTGTCAAAGGAGTTGGGACCCATCTCACTGGGATGTCATCATCATATATATATCTTTGCACCCTTTCACTTATCTTCGGCTTTCGGCTTTTACCAGTTTTTTTCCATCACTGTAGGCCCAAGAGCCCAAGGGCCACCGACTGTTTTCTGCAACCCTAGCGTGTGGACTGTGGAGCAGCAGCTGTCAATCCCTTTGATTATCAATTCAAATTCATTCCCTCTGCCCAAATTTCTCATGCCGTTTTGGATCCTAACTCTAACCAATGATTTTATGTTAGGATTTTTTTTTTTTTAATTTTTTTAAAAAAAAGAGAATATTATAATTGTGATTATCAATCGGATAATTTATGCAAATAATATATATATATATATATATATATATATATATATATATATATATACATACACACACACGATGATACGTCATGTTTGTCCATGATATGTAAAGTATCGACGACAACTACCTCATGTCATCGCTAATAATTATACATATTTGCGATAACATGTCCTAGTCGTTGCGTATAATCTAATTAGTAAATTAAGAAGAAAAAAATGCTTGTATTTTAAAAATACATTCTAAATTTAATTGTGTTCAAAGTCGCAGTCAGCTAGTCAGGGACGGAGCCACCCCTTGGCTTGGGGGAGCCCAACCCCTCACAAGCCATAGGGTGGTCCCCCAATTTTATTTTATTTTTTAAAAAACTATACCTTTAAAAATTAACTTATACCCCCACAAGTTTTTTTTTTTTTTTTTTTTGTCCTCCAAACTAAACATTTTAGTTCCACCCCTGACCGCACTGCATATGAATTGTCAAGTAGTTTCAAAGAAAATTGTAGTAAAAATTGTAATAATTCAATCATTTTCCTATAAATAAACGCTCATCAAATATATATATATATATATATATATATATATATAAGAATTTGAAGTTTACATTTATTGTTTTTATCTAAATGGGGACAAATCGTTGTAAACTTGGTTTTTTAACATTAATAACAAGATATCAAGTGGTGGTGGTGGAGGATAATGGGTTATATATATATATAATCCCATTAATTGTAAAGAAAAGTTGTATTACGTGAGCATGGAGTTTATTAGTGAAACATTATTATGTGGGATTAGGTTGGAAAACCCTAGCTTATTGGAGAGATGAGTGGGGAGAAGAGACAAATTCACTGGGGATACTGTGTCTCAAATAATCATACTATCTAATAACAACAAGCACCGTGTGCACTACGACATTGTGGAGTAGCCGCCACCCTCTACAATGATTTCATACCCATGTTAATCATATTTTATTTATGTTTTTTTTTTTATACATTATATATATATATTTGTTCACACGCAAACACAAAAACGATGCAGCTTTGCTTAGTAACATTAAGTAAACCGACAAATTTTTTTGTCTTCTTTAAAACCAATATATTAAAGCACGTGTTTCTGAAAATCACAAGGGATTAATTCTAATAAAAATGATTGAGAATTACATTGTTTTAAGATAATGCTAACAATCTTTAACACGATTTAAAAATTAATTAATAGATTTAGATAGAGGGCTAACCTATATAATTTTATGCTCCCGTTTCTCGACACGATCCGAATTCAACAGTTGACATTTAGGGTTGACAATATTTTATACGACTTGTAAATCTAACATGAACCGATCAAATACTAAATTAACGAGTTAAAATTTAAAAATCTAACCAATTTAATTAAATATATTAAATTATAATTAATTTATATCCATAATTTAATACAACTAATATGTAAACACAATTGTTACGTTTATTCTAAAAATATATGTAAATTTAATAGCTTGGATAAAGGAAAGGCGGTTGTTACGTCTACGGCAGCGTCATTGGAGAGGTTGGTTTATAAATTGCGATAAAACGGAGGAGCGAAAAATAAAGCCGACACACCACGCAATAGCAAAACAAGAAAATTCTGTTGGAGACGTCATCAATGATTGTGATCTCACAGCTTTGGGTGCTTTTATTTAAGTTTTTGGAGCTGTTGATTATTCCTAATCATCTCGTACAACAAAAAAAAAAAACATTTATTTATTACGTGAATCTCTCTCTGTTTTCCACGACCCAGCCAATGGTTTTAGGGGTGGCTTGTTTTGTGTTTTGTGTTGGGTCAAGCCACTGTTTCGTGACAGCACTGCAGTGGTGTAATTATTGGGTACTCTCTCTCTCTCTGCAGGCCTAACAGCCAATGGGAGCTCCCCATGTGTTCCTCGTCATCTACCATCGTTTCTGGGTCTTCCTTCCAAAGCACGATCGAGTTTTAATGCCCACTGCTAATCCCTTTCATTGACTTGGGATTTGCTGATTATCATTGCCCAGCAATCTTGGCGTCGTAGACAATCACACCCCACGTTTAATCATCAGCTAATCATCCTAGAAGCAGCCCGGTTGAGAAATTATAGGGGAATTTAATTCCCTTCACACAATAAACATTTTATTTAGGACATTTTTTGGGTCCAGAAATTAGCCATCAACCTATTTTGTTTTGTGTCCTTTTTTGGTATTTGCTGAACCATCTAGTCCCAACAATGTTAGCAAACACATCACTTCATTGCTTCCTCATAAATTCAGTCTACATTTACTTCAACTCTCCCAACTTCCCATCAAAATATAGGACAATTTGATTATCTATTTCATGATTAGACAATTTGAAAGAAAATAATTTTCAAAACACATGCCTCTTGTGTCACCTACCACAAAATATTAAATCATATAATTCAGATTTTTAGTAATTTGTTAGTCGTATTGCTAATAACTTGCTGCCATTCTGTTTGATTAGGTCTCGAATAACCTACATCATGTTTGAACAGTTAAGATATTGACGATCATCCAAATAACAAAATTACTAAGAATTTTTATCTTATTAGATCTTGGCTAGTAAGCACATTGCAGGGCCCTAGTGATGATTAATGGTCTAAATACCTTCCACCCACATGAGGTTCCATTTATTAGGAAGCATTAAATACCATCCATGCATGTTCTATTAATGTTGCCATGATATAGAAGACAATCATGATCATATTCGATAGAAATCAATCGTCTTCCGAATCTATTTATTAACAAGATTTAGATTCGTGCACTGAAACTGTTCATTGTACGATCTTATTGCACGATGCAATAAACAGACTCATGTGAAAGGGCACTCGGGCTCCACCTAATTCAAAATGTGTCCATATAGTTCAAAATGGTAGATGGGAGTACATTGTCCCACATGTAGAGGCCGTATACATGTTTTGCCTACGAACAAGGGCATGTGGGTTCTTCTTTCTTTGGAAGCCAATTGAGAGGGGTAAAATAAATTAAGCATATATTCCTTTCAAACCATACGTCAATAAAACCACTGCCCCCAGTTGAATTAGACAAGACCACTCAGTGCAGGTGCTTTACAAAACCCCACTCCAAGCCAAACCATTTCTCTCTCTCTCTTTTACCTACCATCGCCTAAATGAGGACTATGATATGAATGCTCTCTAATGTAACGACAAAAGAACCCAAAGATGTTAAAGAAGAAGCCACTCTCTGTACAATCTCTCTTGTGACATTACCTCTTTTCTGCACTTAACTACGCTCAGAATTCCCTGCCCCACGCACTACTGTAGTATGCAGGGTACAAAGATGATCAAACAAGAAAAAAGAGATTAATAATAGCTTTTTGTTTCACATTTGATGTTGTTGGTTTCGTACAATATTCAAGACTGAGTATCTTTTCTATGCAAGTTCTTTTTTTCTTTCGTTTTTTTTATGGTTTCCCAAAAGAAAAAGAAGTTTTGAAGAGGAGGGGAATGGAGGAAGAGGAGCAAGACAAAGAAGGGAAGGGAATTTTAACCATCTTTCTTTTTCACCTTTTAAAGGGATAAATTAAAATGGTTAGGAGTAAAAAGAATGGATAAATGGGAAACATAGAAAAAGCCAGAAAGAGAGAGGAAAGTTCCTGGGAAATAGAAAAGGATGACTTTATTTATAAAGAATTATAAAAAATAAAAATAAAAAGGTAGGAAAGAAGAACCGAACAAAAACATAATACTAAAAATTGCTTTAGTACATCATGTGTAGGGCAATAAACTATTAACAATGATGAGTAGGGCAAAAATTGAAATCCAGAAATGGGGTTTTGTTTTGGAGTGTCTGGTGGGTCTGCGTTATCATAACAAAATTTGAATGTATATTATATAATATAGTAGCAGATTTAATAAGAAATACAATAGAATGGAAGCAAGGGTTTGGCTATCAGTCGTTTTCATACTGAGGTGGGGATTACTTAAATAAAATAAGAGCAGCAATCAAGAGGGATTAGTTTATGTTTTTCATTGATGCTCAGCTCGTAGCCTATATCTTTTTGTAGTAGTTGTTATCCCAATCCAAATTACCAAGAGCCCCAAATATCTGAGAAAACAAATCTGAGATGAAGATATAAAAGAGGGGAGCATATGCACCTGAAACAGAAAGCGCAAAAATGTGTAAAATCAGATGCGCACGTGTGCATCAGAAACAGAGATTGAGCACAGCAGGCAGCAGATCAAGAAGCCGGGGACCAGATGAACAGTTGCTGGGAACTTTAAGGTTTAGGCCACGCTCTTGAGTTGGTGTACTAGAAACCACACAAGCAACAGATATGGAAAAACAAAAATAAATGAAAAAGAGGACAAGCAGAAGTAAGAACAAACAAGTTAACCAAAAAAAAAAAGAAAAAGAAAAAGGAGATGGCTTATTGGTTTGTATAGCTAGCCATAGGGGTCAATAATCTGATCTATTAAGGACTATAACGTGTGAGTGCTGATATCTAATATAATAATAAAGTTATATTTTGTTTCTCATTTTCTAACTTATAATAATTTTATACTGTGCGGTCTTCTTCTGATTGGAGTTTACCAGGTCAAGAGAAAAAAGAAAAGGAAGCTCAACAGTACTGAATGATATAAATGCTGGATTTTTTTTGTGGTGATATAATAAAATCTTGAAATGAGGAAGACGAAGTGAAACTTGATAATTACAGCTCCTTGCTTGCAACTGTGTGTATGTGTATCGATGGTTTAACAAGAAGGAATGATGTATATATATATAGATGCAAAGAGGAAAGAGATTTCTCGATTTATATGAGAATTGGCAGAGATATATATAACCTCATAATAATCACAATTAAACGTTAAAAACAGATATGGAAATTTTTTTTTTTTTTTTTTCGAAAAAAAAAAAAAGTTTCTAGAGGAAAGAAAATTAAAGAAAATAAAATTGGTAGAACTAGCTAGCTATACGGTGGTAGTAGTTGCAGTAGTTGTAGTAGCTGTTTGAGCAGCACTACTAGTACTAGCACTTCCCTCACCGCCACCACCGCCGCCAGCATCAGCTACTTGACTCACCGGCGCCACAGACACATTCTCCACCACCGTTGCCGCGGTGGCGTTGGGCCTTTTTCGCTTCTTCTTCTCGTAAGGAATTCCTCTGGCTTTGGCCTGCCCTTCCCTCACCTCCCTCAAGTAAATCCTCACCGCCCTTGCTCCGAACGGGTTCGACTCCGGCCGCCCGCCGTTCTCCTCGTAGGCTGCTCTCAGACGTCCGATCAGCGCGTCCAGGCTCCCCCAAGCTTGCTTTAAAGGACAAGCACATGGGGCGGGAGGGTTCGGGTGCCCGAAATAAGGACAACCCGTGATATGCACCTTGGTCTTCCCGAATTGGTCCAAGTACTTCAAAAACTCGATCACGTGCGCGCCACTGCACCGGGCTAGAGTTAACGGCGGCTTGTGGTTCTTCAGGTACTGTAAGAAGGTATTCCAGTCTCGCCGCTTCTGCGACTCGTAGCGGCTCGGTGGCGCGGGCGATGACCCCTCTGCTGCTGCCGCTGACCGGGTTGCCGACGGACCCTCTCCTCCGCTATTCGGGTCGGATGCTCCAGCACCTGATGCTGAATCCATGATCAAGAACCAATTTTTTTTTTTTTTTTTTGTCTCTTCTGTAATATTGCTCGCAACCTCAATTTCTGTAGATGGGGTTTCCCTCTATCTCAAACTCAAACACCATCACTCTCTCGCTCCTTTTGGGTGTTTGATCGTTGATGGTATCAAGATTTTGAAGCTCGGATCTTTTCACGGAAAAGAGTTTCCGTTGGTATTACGTCTTTCATGAGAAAGAGAGGGTTTTAGGAAGAGAAAGCTTGATGATGGGACGTAAAAAGTATGGATGGATGAATGAATGAAATGTAAATTGAGACTCTCTCCTCTCACTTAGGAGAGAGAGCGAGAGAGAAAAAATAAAATAAATAAAGGCAGAGAGCTATAAAGAGAGCAAAGGGAGTAATCTGAGTAATAAAGAAACCATTTTAGAGACAGAGAGAGAGAATGGTGGAAGAATTCACAATACACGTGGTGGCCCCATTGGACATGACACGTTTACTATTCACCCCGGGGGAGCCCTCCACTCTCTTCAAAATATATTAATTTCACCTCGCGCTTTGGAGCGCCTGAGGACCACCGTTGTTTTTTTCACTGCATACTTGTAAGGGACTATCTGTGTGCGTGAATTTCCCCACCCGTGGCAGAGCGTGGATGTGAACACTGGCCGTGGATCCGGTGGCATTTCGGTCTTGCTGAAGTCAAACGTTTCAAGGTGACTCATCCTATCCCAGGTTAATTTGTTTGTTTGGTCGCAACTCGCAATTCATACTTTCCTCGATAATTTTATTTTACATGTTTGATGTATGGTTAATTTAACAAATCCTATGCTTAAAGCTCTTGGATTATTTGTTGGAAAATCATTTTAACGAAATATATTCTAGGACATAAATTTCCTCAAAATCTGAGAAAATATCTTCAAATCCATTTAAAATAGTGTAAGTATCTTTTTTTTTTTTTTTTGACATGTCCACACAAGGGAAGGGGGAGGGGGGATTCGAACTAGTGACCTCCGTTTCATGAGGCGTGGTTCACAGCCGATTGAGCTACCCCTTGGGGACAATAGTGTAAGTATCTATAAACATTTGAAATACATATTAAATTCTTAAAATTATTAATAGCAATTTACTAATTTAGACTAACGTTTTTTTCTTTTCTTTTGGTTAAACGTTAGTAAGAACGCCTAACGTCGTTTTAGGAAAAAAAGAAAAGAAGCTAAACTAAAAGCTTAGAACTAACTTTTAAAAAAACATATAACGTTTAAATGTTTATAGACACTTGACACTATTTTTAATAGGTTGAAGGATATTTTCTCCAAACTGGTTTAAAGAAAATTTATGTCCATATATTATAACACTATTTAACACAAAAATATAAGTTACTGGATTTGAATCACTCACATATGTTATTTGTCACACTTCCCCATCATGCTACATACGTGATTTCATCACCACATCAACTATATTTCCTTTTGAACAAAAGTTTTTATATAGTGTCACATGTTATCACCTAACAACTATGCATCCGATGCATGTAAGTTATGTGTTTCTTAAGTTTATTTTACTATGGGAACAACAAATCAATAACCCTAAAATTCCATTATCGATACGATTGGGAGTGCACATGTGATTGTTGAGAAAAAAAAAATAAATAAAAATGACTTGTTAATATACATTAATGAATTTAGAGAAATTATATCTAAAATCCTTAGGTAAACGCACTTTTATTAAAAACTCCCTGAGTATTTTTTTTTTTGAAATTTAGTCTCTGGGTCACTCGAAACTACTAGAAAACTTCCTACCGTCAATTTTTGTTAACTTCTGTTAGTCTACTCAAAACTCACCGTTTTATCTGATTAAAATATTATTTTTTTATTAATTTAATTTAAAAAATTCAATCTTAAAAAAAAAAAAAAAAAAAATTGAAGGCCGCCACCCCTGGCCACCCCCCCAAACCCCTATGGGGTGGGCGAACCACCCCCAAGTGGTTTGGGGTGGCCTACTGAGCCACCAAACCACCCATGGGTGGCTGAGCCACCCAGGGTGTGGGGTGGCTCGCTGACCACCCTCCACCCACATGGGGTGGCAGCGACCACCAGAAGCCATACATGGGATGATTTAGAGATACCATAGGAGTTAAGTGTAATAAAAGGTAGCTCAATTTTTTTTTTTTTTTTTTTTTTTTTTTAAAGTTGAATTTTTAAATTAGATTAATAAAAAATAATATTTTTAATCGAGGATAAGCCGTTAGGTTTGAGTGAGTGTATGAAGTTAACAAAATTATTGATTGTAGGGAGTTTTCACAGTAGTTTAAGGTGGTAGGTAAATTTAATTCAAAAAAAAATACAAGTGGGTTTTTAATAAGCGTTCCTGCATTTTAGATATAATTTAAGTGAATTTAAAATCGTTAGTTTAAGCTTTAAGGTTGGTGCGGTGTCTAAACGTGTATATTGATATGTTCTTGGTGGATTCCATAAGCGAGTCACTCCATAACATATATACATTGCATTCAACGTTAGTTCCCATTGAACTATATATCGGTTCTAATATAAGGGTAAAAGATAAATATATTTGAATGTATTTTATTGAGACCATAATATAACATATATATTATTGGGACGAAGGGTAGAACTAGAAAAAAAAAAAAAATGACTTTTTGGGGGGTGGGGCAAAAAGTTAATTTTAGAGGGGATAATACATTAAAAAAATAAAAATAAAAATAAGTTTAGGGGTAATTTTAATTTTTTATTTTATTTTTAGGGGAGGGGGAGGCATTCCACCCCGATTATAAGGACACTAGTTAATCCAAAAATTTAAACTAATAAATCGGACTGAATTATATTGTTAGAATATTAATTAAATGATTAAATTTATAATTTTTTATTAATTTAAACTTTTAAGATAAATAATCATTTAATCTGTTATTAAAGCAAATATTACATGTTCAAATATATATATATATATATATATATAGTGTCTGTAATTTACCGTTCATTTTAATTGATAAAAATAAATGATAAGGAGTCATTTACCTTTCATTTGAAAATGGTCTACCTTTGGGGAACTGCATAGACCCTTGCACAGTGAGCACTATGGCTGCCGTCATTGTCGTTAGCAAGATCTTCAACAAGGAAATGGGGCTTCGATGATCATGAGACCTTTGTTTTGATATGGAATTATGAGTCATTAGAGTTGACGAGATTGATGGTGCAAGGCAAACAACAAAAAAGCTTTCAAAATTATTTTCTAAAGGTTTTAGCTAAAAATAAATATTAATAATCTTTTTTTAAAAAGTTAATAAAAAATATATTTTATATAAGTAATGATATGTAATACACTTTCACACAACTGCCATACAACTATTATGATAATGCGGTAGTGAAAATAACTTTTGGATCAATTAAGGGCTTGTAAAAGTAAAAATCAATGGCTGATATTCACTGTCACATCATCATAGTTATATGTCAGTCATATGAGAACTTACTAAATATCATTTCTCTTAATACAAACAGATCAAGATAACTTATATTATGATCATAGAGTTTTGTTTGTGCTTGAGGTTACCAGTTTGTTTTAGTATAAATAAGTTTTATGTTACACTTAAGTGGATTTGATTTTCATGCATTTGTCTTGAGAGGTAATTACCCGTGGACACAAATTTCCTCCAAATCAGTTTAGAAGAAATTTTATTCAACTCACTTTAATAAATGCTAAGTGTCTTTTAACATGTTTGAATTTTTCAAAAATTAATGTTTAGATTCTTAGGTTTGTAAAATGGTAATAAATAATTTGTTAAGAATGTTAAAGAAAACACGTGCATCTCATGACTCATATGTTAGAAGACACTTAGCATTTATTATAATGAGTTTGAAGAAATTTCTTCCAAATTAGTTTGAAGAAAATTTATGTTCATTACCAGTGTGTACTAAAAGAATTTAATGAAAACTCTACTAAAAAATGGCATGCATGGTGATAGAATCATAGAATATTGAGTAATGTTATAAGTCTTCTTAGAGTCCCCTTAGAGTCACCCTAAATGCGATGTAGCTTTTAAAATCACCGTTGAATTTGAGATGTAATTTATTGACTTTTGATCTATTGGTGATTTTAAAAGACACATTACATTTGAGATGGCTCTAGAAGGACTCTAAGAAGACTTATAGCATTACTCTAGAATATTTTTGTTCTATTTGACACATCATCATAAAGAATTTTGGACATCTAGTGAGGGGATTAGAAGACAAGATTTTGGATTTGATTAGTGAATTTTAATAAAGAGAAATGATAAACTTAAGAGAGAATAAACAATTTTCCCGACAAATGCATGTGATTGGACAAGAATAAACTTCGTAGGTTTAAAAATATTCTGGTAGTGATATAATTTAATTTGGATTTAGAATTGAACATAGTAAAAGAGAGGAAAAATTACATTTAGTGTTTATGGGTGAAAAATGTTATTCGATGTTAATCGTATCCAAGCAGTAATCTAAAAGTAATCATTAAATCTTTAAAAGTAATCAAGAAATCCTTAAAACAAATCCACTCACATATTTTAATAGCAATTATAATGAGAAAGAGTGGCATTAGTTTGGTTTGTTGGACCTATTGAGATTAAGACACGTGTCTCAAGACATAAGTTTAGTCTAATTGGATCGATACGTGTTTCATAACCGAAGACAAGGGACATGCATGTATCTCAATCCCAATAAATGTAGTTCTAATTAGAACTCGACGCAAGCCAAATTTGACAAGCATAATCAATGCATTTCACTAGTAACTTGAACTATGGATTATGTTTCATTTCTAAAATAAAATAAGATAGATGAATCACCCAAGTCAAATGGACGAGCAAAAAGTTACTATGCTTTATTTGAAAGTAGACTCAACTCAAATGTCGATTATAAATTTCAAAAAGTCATATAGTTATAGATGTTTTGGATGTTTGAAGTTTGTACCAAGTTGTTACCTTATATTTCTCAATCCCTCGACTCAATGTGCACCTATATATTTTCATAGGATCAGGATCTTATCAATTTCAAGTAAAATGACAATGATTCATTTTCATAATACATTTTAGATTTTATGATGTATATGTTGTTATGCATGTTATTTACAATTTTAAACGACGTATCATCATGTATATCGTTAGATGCAACAAAATAAAATCTATACTATAAAATAGTAATTGAGAGGATCATATTCCATTTTGATACTCTAGACTCTAGAGGTAGATACCGTGGGTTCAATTAATGCATTTATCAGTGTTAGAATATTAACTAAAGGATCAAATAAACATTTCTTATTAACTTAACCTTTTAGAATATTGAGCTTGAATCCGAGCCTTGTCTCCATCATTATTCTCCAAATTCAATTAAATATTTTAAGTGTTCAACATTACTTATTAAAGAAAAGTTCGAGTCCATACGTGAAAGAAGTTCCACTACATTTGTGAGAGACCATAGATTGCAAGGAAGAAGCAATTATAGGAATCCCAATCCTTTCAAAAGATGAATCTAATTTCGTGAAGGCCAGCCTTTCTCACTTAAACGGGGAAAAGGTTAAAGCAGCACCCTTTAGTATTTCCATCCCACAAAACTCTCCAAAATGCTTTCTTTCTCCATGCACTTGGGTGTGTTGCTCATGCAGGGAGGACAATGGTGCTGCAACCCCACGAAATCTCTTTATTTCTAAACACACAAGATCGATGGTCTCTGTGCCAATATGTACTAAATTGGGAAACTCTTGCTTTGGGACTCATTTTCCCGATATATATATATATACACACACACGATGCTGATTGACAGATATGACCCGCTGAAATGACCCTTGCAAAAGACACTCTCCCACATTTATTCGCGGATGCCATTGGCGAGCTCGAGGATTGCCCTCTGGATATATACGTGGGGTTGTGCTGAGCGTGATAAACACTAACTCGTGATCCATAAGATTTTTTTTTTCTTTTGTTCTTCTAAGCAAGTACAAAAGAATATAGGTAAGAGAAAATTATATCAAACAAAATATGTGGGGCAGCCCAAGAAACACTCCAGTACAACTAAACAATGCTCGATAGATTGGCTCGATCTTTAGGGGCATCTTTGCAAAGGATTAGACTGGATCCAAAGACTCAAAAAATTTATCTCAAAATCAATTATAATATTCTTACTTTTTACATTTGGGTTAAATTTGAACTCCGCAATTAATGTAATTTTTATACAAATTTTTGTATTACTCACCTATTTTTTATGTCTAGATGAGGGAAAATATTTAGGAAGATTTTAAATTTAAGATTTTGTGTTCATAATTTACTTAAACAAATGAAAAAATTGACGTGAAATTTATTTTTTCTATTATTTGAGTGAAAATATTATTATGTCATTGCCATAAAAAAAAAAAAAAACAAAAACAAAAACAAAAACTCGGCCTATAGAGAGGAAGAAAGAGGGTCACGAGAGGAGGAAGGAGGTGGACTCTTTCATGGAAACACACCTATAGGGAGGGAGCTAGGAGGTCATGCATGGCTCCACTTGATTGAGTAACATAATATACTACATTTTTATTATCTCACAATTATTCCATAATACTGACATAGCAGTCCTAATTAACTCTTAGATCTGTTCTTGTTTAAAAAAAAATTAATAATAAATAAGGATTCGTTGGGACTGCTGCTTTCAGCATTGTGACTTGTGAGATAACTGTGAGATAAAAATGTGATTTATACTCTATACACCCATTTTACATTGGCTGACATTTCATGTTTTAAGTGACTTTTTACATCTTACACTTAAAAAGAACAAAAGGAACATCACTTTAAACACGTCATATCAAGTTATCAACAACAGGTGTGAATTGGGTGTAAAGAATAGCATTACTCTAGCTTCAGCCTTCTAGGTATATTAGGCTTAGGTGATCTAAAATATGGGAGAATTAAATGATTAATTATCTGGAAAGATCCATTTTTGTTATAGATGCTTTTTTGTTGCTTCTTATAGATATTTAAAGCTGGTAATCATGGCTAAAAGAAAAAAAGAAAAACTAATTAAAGTTGGTTTTATTTAATATGTTTTGAAATGGTGCACGTAATTAACTAGATCTGCCGATAGTGCTTAATTCCCTTTCAAAATAGACGTTTGTCTCATTGTCTGATTTTATATCATCATGATCAATGGGATATATGTCATTTTTTTTTAAAACCAACATTGCTGATATTTATAGTAATGAAAATCTTTATAATGAAAATCAAATAATTAAGTTCAAGAACTTCCTTGTTGTGCTCTATTCTTGTGGTTGAAAACAAGTTTTTGTGCTTCAAATCTTTAAAGATTGAGCCCAGTTTTGAGTTCGGAAGCTTAAAAAGGCTTTTAATACTTAGGGTCCGTTTGGGTTTGCGATTTCAAAATGCGATTTTGAAATCGGTGTGATTTTTAAAAATGCAACTAAGTGTTTATTAAAATTGCAGTTTGCCTTCAAAATCATAGTTTAGCCTTTAAAGTACTTGTTGCAAGCATGGGGGAAATCCCGACTGTGGAATGACTCATTTTCCATTTCACTAGAGAATCTTGATCTCAAGTGGGGAGGTTTTTATCCTTTGTGATATATATTCATATTAAAGAATTTAATGCCCAATTCAACTCAAGGATCTAGTCGAAAGATTAAATCAAGATTTGCAAATCCAGCATTTTGGTGTTTGAATTTCTGGACTTGGTAAGATTTTGAGATATATATATATATGTATATATATATATTCTCAACATCACATGTTTGAAATTGGAGATCTTATTCTATAAATCACCCAACTTGACTACTGCATGCAGGTTTTGCAACTTCAGTTTACTGTTATTATTATTAATTAAGATTCTATTTATCACCCAAATAATATATAATAATATCTTAATTAAGTTTGTGGTCACTGATTCCCGTGATGCATTGTCGCGAATAATATCAAGCAACTTGTGATCATCACTTACTTTTCTTCAATTATCGTAATACTAAATCTGATTAATTTACCTCTAATCCGTACTTATTTCTCTTGAATTCAGCCAACCTTAATAAAAACCCTCAGAAAGATTCTTCCACTAATAGTACTATAGCCTCGTGATTACAGATCTCCATTAGTTGGCAGCTCAAATTGGAATTTCTTACCAAAATTCTCATCTAATTTACACGTGGAATATTCTTTTAGATGCTATCTGTATATGTTCTCCTCTGGGAAGAATATTTTTTTTTTAGTATAATTTTTTTTATTAATTAATGCAGTAAATTTATAATTAGTGAAATGATTAAAAGTATATGGTTTATAAGTTAATTACTAACTAATTAAATTGATAAGTCAAATTTTATATCAATTAAAAATATTACTAGAAGTTCTCGTTGCTCTGGCTGGTCGGGCCATGGATTTTTGGAGGTGGCATTCAATTTGTCAGAAGAAAAGAAAAAACATATATATATATATATATATATATATATAATAAAGAAAGTAAGAGGAGACAAAGGTAATGTGATGGGTGGGAAATGACGTGTTTTACGTGTGATTCTCATAAAAGCTGTTTGTATTTGAGTGAAGAGACAAAAGGGAATACGAGGACACTGTCCTACAACAAGTTTCCCTCTAGTCCTCAAAAAAAAAAAAAAAAAAAAAAGTTTTCCCTCTAGTCTATTGTATATATCCTTAATAAATGAGACTTAATTTCCAAAATATATAATTGAAATGAAATGTGAGATGGGTGGTAGAAATAATGTTTTTGAGTTTATAACTTTTATTATTATATTATTACGTTAAAATTATTATTTATTTTAAAATGATAAAAAAAAATAATTAATTTAATTATTTATTAAATAATATTTTAACATGTGTTTAATCGTTATACTTGTTTGTTAAATACAAGAGTATCTAGATTGAACAGACATCTCTCATAAAAACCTATTATCATAGGAGAATTTATGGCCGCCAATTGATCCTTGTCTTTAAGAAGTTCTTTGGTGTTTTCTGATGTAATTATTCGTAAATTTTACTTTTAATTCCTGTATTTTTATTGGTGGTCGAGTTTAAAGCTGATTCATGAATCTTCATGGTGAACTTAACTATTAGCAGTAGAGCGTGTTTCATGGGTACGACATGTTTTTCATAGGATTGAAAAGCCATATATCAATGGAAATCTTCTTCCATTAGTGAGCTTGGTGGGATCTAAATGGAGATGGGATCCATCGTCTATTTTGCATTTCCAATTTTTAGCACCAACAAGTTCAAGCACAATCTTGAAATGATTGAGAAAAAGAACAAGAGAGATATAGAGAGAGAATTTCCAATCGCTAATGGATGTTCTATTTGTAAGTCTCTTTTAGGGCCCGCTCAATAGTAAAGCGAGAAAAACCTCTGCTTAAACCTTCTAATTTATAAAATGTCTCAAAAAACGCTACTTATAACTAATGAATGCTCTATGTAAGAGTTTCTTTTAGTGCCAACTCAATGGTTAGGCGAATACGGCCTTCGCCTAAGGCCCATAATTTATAAAAAGTCCTACAAACTCCATCTACACCAAAATTATCTAAATTATTATTATTATTTTTTCAAGGGCAAAAGGTTTACAAAAAAAATAAAATAAGAGGAAACCATTTAACATGTTATGAGAGTTTAAAAAAGAGTTAAAAGAAAAAAATATATATATATATGTTGCATGTTTAAAATCTTAAAAGATTCCAAACTAAAGCATGACCAACTTTCTTTTTGTATTTCTTTTCCCTTTTATTCTCCTTTCATCACTTCTAATCTTTTGCTTCTTGGTTTTATCTTTCTTTTATATATATATACTTACTATCAAACTTTGTTGATTTTAGTTGGTCCTTGTTACGAGTTTTAGTCGCTTATCATCGACATGTCATTGATTTTAGTACACAATTAATTAAGTCCTAGTTACAATCGACTATCTTACAAAAATGATAAAATGGATAGAAGAATGATTTTTAAATTATTTTTTAAACATTTAATAAAAATAATTATATTAATATTCTAAAAATTTCAAATCTTTAGCCACAGTAGTTAGCCGACTTGAAAGCTCTTCTTGAAAGCTCTCAATAATTATATTAATGTGAGTTATAATTATTGAGAAGGAGCTTTAGAAAAGAAAAAAGAAAAAAAGAAAAACCAAGCTATATATATACAAAACCATTCCTTTTATTTTTCTGAGCATAAAGAAGTGATTCATGATAGAGATTTGAGAAAGCTCGTGAAGTGTTCTTTGCAATGTTCAAAGGACGTACGTACGGTTGAATTTGATGTAAAAGGGAATAAATTTTTCGTTTGATATACTTTTTTCTTATTCTTTTTGTTTTATGCTTTCAAAATAAATAATTCAAAATATAATACTCAAAATTATAGCTTGTGAATAGCTATAATTTATGAATAAATTAAACTCAAAATTATAGCCCGTTGCTCAATAAACTCTTCATGTTTGTGAATAGCTTGCATTTATAGCTTCTCAGGAGTGCAAATTTTCACACTCACAACTTAACAGAATTGGACACTTCTATCCAAGTTTTTGAGTAGCATTCTCGTCTTATTTTTCCTTTGCTCATTAACCTTCCTATTGATAACGGTAAGGATTCCCTCGTAATTTTTCTTTTATTTTCATATCATCTATAAAAAAATAAAAATAAATAAAAAGTCTGAATAATATAGCCAAGTTTTGCTGAGCAAGCCTGAAGAGAATTTACTCGTCCTCTTGATCTTTATCGGATCAAGTTGTGTTTGTACAGCAAAAGGTTGCGCCGGCTGGATTTGTTTTATGCTTAAAAAATCAATTATCTTTCTTATCATAAACTCAAAACTGTAGGAAACGTTTTTTTTACATGCATTTTTAATATAATCAATAACTTAATTAGTGGGATCTATTATTGTTGACATACGGGCCTGATGGTTTTGATTGATGGTAATTATAATTAAGACAATCAACTTAGCTGACACTCCCAAATGAAAGCTACTCATGATCATAGGAAGATGAAAACACAACCAAGGAGGACACCATTATATATAGTCATGGCGTGGGCATCAATATAATGGGACATAAATCTCTTTATCTTTCAATTAAAATACAATAAATGAAACAAGGATATATTAATAATAATAATGGTATTTCAAAGGTTTAGCGTAAGGGAAGAAGATAGTGGTTACATCATACGGCCTATGCAACCTTTTGCCTTTTTTTTAAAAAAAAAAAAAAAAAAAAAATTCAATTTTGTCAAGGAAAAGAAAGGGTATCCAATGCCTTCCCTCACAAATTCTTTCTTAGACCCTAAATTCAAGACAAAAGATGTCAATATCGAAACCCCACATTTAAAAAATAATAATAATAATAATAAAAATTACAATATTTTATAATATTACTAACCTTTTTTTTTTTTTTCTGAGCAATATTTTATAATAACTTGTAAGTGTTTTTCATAGGTAGCCATGCCCCCACCACCGAGGATTCCTTTTAATCATTCATCACCTCAAGCAATCAAAGCTATGCTAAGAAAGTGAGACACCCAACAGATTGGATATATAGCCTGTGGCTCAAGATGATTTTGGTTTTCCTCCTGCTATCCATTAACATTATATATATATAATCTGAATTATCCCATGGGAATAGTCTTATTTTTGTCATAATTGGTGAAAAGATTTTTTTTAAAAAAAAATTTAGGTTAAGAACAATGTCAATTGTTCGTGCTTATGCTGGAATTCTTAATAACAAGAAGTATTTTTCTGTTTGGTGTTATTCCTTGCAGCTTATTCAAGGAGGAGAAATCATGCACCCTTGAGGAATTACTCTTTGCTGACACCTTGTCAGTAGAGCTTTTAATTTTGATCTATACAAAGGCCAAGACTTGTTATGACCTCTGAAAATGATTTGAAGAGAATTAAACCATCAGATAAATAGATATATAATACATGCTCTGAAAATTTAGTTGAATATTATTTGAAATATGTCTTTAAGTATTAAAATATTAATTAAAAAATTAAATTTGTTAATTTTTACGAGATTAAACTTTTAAAATAACGGGTAATTTAACTCTTACCCTTTTTGTTTTCTTATATCTAATGTCACCAACACATGATGAAAAATTCTTCCCATCCAAGACAAAATTGAATTTAATACTTGGAAAGTATACATGTACTGTTGGTGGTTAAATGATGTTTGTTCAAAGCATGCATTGATGTTTGAATGGGGGTATCTTAGATGTAGTACACATGTCCTTGTTTTATTTATTACCCCCCACCCACCTTTCATATTCTGTGTTTCCAGTATGATGTAGGGTCAATATCCTTGTGATGCTGACCCAAAATCTATAAAAGCTTGGAATGACTAATTGGATAAATCCACATAAAAGAATAGAAAAAAAATATATTTTTTTAATTAATATGGCTAATCATATTGGCCCCACTAGAAAATTTGAACTTTTTATGAGGACATTGAAAAATACAAGCATATGTTATTTAAAATATTATCTCTAGGAGAAAAGCTACATTTTCAATTTAAAATCATTCAACTCATGACTAAAGAATCGTGTGATTGATAAAAAGGGGCAGGGGGAGTAATTTATAATGAGTAATGTTGTGTATAATTATTTTATGATGTTAACATGGAAGTTTTTATTGGTTTTTAATTTTTTTTAAAAAAGAATTGGTTTAATGATTGATTGGAACTGTCATAATAGTATTGTAGTGGTAGTTATGAAATAAAAATATATTTTTTAACATTACTAATTTATAATTGTATTTTCTCAAAGCAATATACTCACTCATTTATTTATATTATTTTGTAAACCAAATGGTGAAATACTTTCACACAATGAGTTGTACCACTTCGCATTAACCCCCTCCTTTTGTGTATAATAACAAATGACTAATTAGGAATGTGACGGATCTTATTGTTTTGTCATTTCTTATTTTAATATTAGTTGAGTGTTAGTAGAGGTACTACAGTTTTTACAACAACTTCCTTATAAATTGACGTGACTATTTATATACCACTTATCACGTCAGCCACTAAAATATGGATTGTCATGTGCAATACAAAACACCTACCATATTTGACAACTGGTGTGGCAATCCATAATCATATAACACTTACCACGTCAACTACTAAAATTTGGACTGTCAACACGGCACTTCTTCTTAAACTAGTTTTTAAAGAAATCTTAGTAAAAGTTGTAATACCCTAAGCATTTTTCATATTAGTTTAAATTGCAATTTTGAGTGCTTAGATGAAATTGTGGGAATCAAAACTTACTAGAGTAGGGTATAAATTCTCTAATGTGCAGAGGGCTAGACAATTTATTATCTTAAATGTTAGCAATTCAGACAGTAAATGTGAGAGTTTTTACGATGTCTATTTGTCTAAACAGGTCTCGAGCAGACTTTTCTCCATTGTTCAAGCAATGAACAAATAACAAATTGTTGAAGATCCGATCTCGTTCTAATAGGTGAACTATTCATCCTATAAATATAATTTGCTGGGAAATGAACTAATAATGTATATTGAATTACATACTAACAAATTTTAATAAAAGATATTGGGCTCCACACATGTTTATTGTCAAAGGTTTAGGGCCCTAGAAGGTGGTGGATTTTTAGACCCACACTTCGACTTGTCGGGCACCGGCCTAGTGATCAGAAGAACAAGTTCTCCCAGTTCATCGTTGACAAGAAAAAATAAAAATAAAGCATAAAAGAACCAACAAGCTTCCACCAAATGGTCATAATAATATTCTGCAACAACCTGTTTATGGGTTTTAAAGTAAACAAATCTATCTATTTGAAAGTTGATCATCCCAATCCTCTCATGTGAAAACTAGAATCATCAGGACCATGTGATTTTGTTCCATAATTTGGTAATCTTTCACTGAATTTATTCATTCCAAATTAGCAATTTTCGTCAAGTTGGGCCAAATTTGAATAGGATCACTATAGTGAACATATGAATGTTAAATGCAAGAATCCGTTACTTTGCATAGAATAAGTAACAATCTACCACGTCCTTCCATGCTGACCGGACGTTCACGGTGGCGCAATCTATGGTAACTTTTCCTCTGAATTCAGCAACCTTTCCATTTTTGTGGCAGCTTCACTCAAGCACCACGTAACCCTTTCCATAGGTCGCCTCCACCAAGATTCGAACCCGTGAAAGTTAGGCCAAGGCAAATTCAGTTGAACACAACTCAGTTGTTTCTCACAGACGGCAACTTTTTATTTTCCTATAAATGACTAATTCACCAAATATGCATTCATGGTCTACTTGGCCCAAGTCCACAAGCTTTCAATCCCCCACAGATAACAAAGAGAGACCAAATTATATAAAATAGTAGTAGACACATTCCAAAAGCATGTAAAGCAGAATGAACCAATTTCATTTCAACGGGATTTCTATATGCAGTCTCATGAAAGGGACAGGATGAAGAAATGGCTGAAATGAATTTCCAGTGAACATAAATATTACTATAAATTGTCTTTGAGAAGATTAATCGCACGAGACAACAGAAAGGGCTACCCGGAGATCATTTGAGGTTCCACATATATACATACGGTATGTTTCGATTTCTTGTTGATAAACCCTAGGAGTAGGGGCAGCGTAGTGATTGCCACTCACTCTATCGCGCAGGGAAAATATGATCTCCCTGAGGACTGGTTCATGGCCATTGAGAAGATTACCCATGCTCAAAACTTTTCTCCATGACTGGTTTGCAGTGGGTAGTGTAAATATATTTGACACAACTGCCCTCTCATGGTTCCTTACTTGCTGCTTCTTGTCAAACTCCTGAGATATTAGATGCAAAATAAATCAGTCCTTGCTCAAGGGGCGGCCTAAAGTAAATTTCAAATTTCTGCCGATATGGTGTAAATAGACCTTCTGATCTAAGAATGGGTCCCGGTAGAGGCTACCTATCTCATATAGTCAAATTAATGATGCTTGATTAACACCCAGGAGACACGAGGGACCAAAAGATTTATCTGCTAGATTGCTACACTAGGAATTGAAATGGCTTAAAGGCACTTTACCTTTTGAACATTCTCCCCTACTGAGCCTGTTCCCATTCTGGGAAGATAATAGTTGTAATAGTCACTGAATATTGCTTCAGAAAGGCGTGGTGCTTGCAAGAACTTGCTATAAAGAGAAGCTGCAACAGTTAGTAACTTCTCAACATGTTCAAGAATACCACAAAGCCTTCTTAAGTCTCCAATAATCTCACTGCCGGCAGATAAACGATTTGCTGCAAGGCACACTAAAACTGTCAATGAAGATCCCACAACCAAGTCTCTCTCATCCCCATTCACTCTCCAAGAGTGTGAACTGGAAGCAGGATGGAAGAGAAAAGATAAGTTCTACCTTGCAAAGGTTTCAACACAGATGCCATAGTAAGGTAAAGTTGATCCATTTTGGTTGTCATCTGCTTCAAGTCTCCATAACTAGTCTGGTTTAAAGTGTCCGCCGAAGCTCTGAAGGCAGTGCAAACCATTTGCTCAAGCAACTGATGTGGTTGTAATGTTTCCAGGTAATGAAGGACCTATGGAATTAAAAAGGTGCCATTAACAGTTGAAATGCAAAAGCATGGGGGAGAATACAGGAAGAACTATGAAACCACAAGAAAAATTAGTATTACATAAGCATATTGTTTCTGTTCTCTTTACACCCAGACACACAACTAACATGCAATTATAGTTTACAACCATTTATTGAAGTACAAAGTAAGAACATATGTCACAGACATGTCTGTTTTTGCATCTACTCTCATTATGATAACAATGGTGAAGCCACATCATAAAACTTTCTTTTCTAGTCCAAGATAGATGATATACATGTATTTAACCATTATCCCAACAACGTAAAATTTTAGGGAACCACTCCCTTGAGGAATGGAGTTTTATACATGTCAGTACTAAGAAATGCCCAGCCAGGTACAGTCTCTTGTGGGCATGAGAAAACAGTGGTTAAGTAAAATTTGCTCATGTTTAAGCACCAAGGGACTGGGGGTTAATCCTTGCAATTTGCAAAATTGGTTAGGCTTGGATTACTTTGTAATGAATGTAAACTAAAATAGGTGGCATTTATCCAAACAAGTATTTTCTGGATTATATGAAGTCCATAAGCAAACGGCGAATCCATGGGAGAAGGTTGAAGATGAGCTCTTTTTGTCTAGTTGCTCAAATCATCAACCAGAAGTCTTTATCTGAATTAATCATCTCGTTCTCATGGACCCAACAACATGATTGCAATATGAAAAGCTTCTAGTAAGAAGTTTAACAGTATAACTGCTGTTCCTCCAAAAGTACCACAGCAATGAACAATTGAAAGATAGGATAACAAGCAAAACATAGATTTCTCAAAAGAAACCTACCTTTTCTCCTTCTCTGTTGGGGTCCAGGAGTGGCTTCTGTTCCGAAGCAGGCAAAGCAGGTGCATCATTCCAAATATTTCGCCATAAATTTCCATGCTCAGACATTCTTCGAGAAAGCCGTCCTCGTGGAGGCCAACCATTCTTTGAATCCACCAATGCAAGATTTTTAATTGGTCCATTTTCTTGAGCGACATCATTCTCCCAATCTCCAGGTGAATGCCACCGAATAAAATCTTCAAAAACGGCATCTGGATTTGCTGCTTTAAATGCTGACATGTCTGATTAAAATATCAAAGGTTGTCAATGACAAATATATTGTACCATTATAAAGAAAAGCTGAACATCTTTTAAAAAGTATTAGCAGTTCCTCATAAAGAAGAAACATAAAATCTGTAGTCATGAGACAAATGACAGAAATTGGATTAAATAGGCATATCACTTCTTTGTTACATCATAGATATTACCTAAGCAGCACAAAAAAGAACTTGAAAAGCAAAAGATAAAAACTTCGATATAAGTTCACATATTAATACTTCTGGAACAGCTAGCTGCTATAGAAAGTCAGGCTTGGTTGGTTCACAAAGTAAGAGTGCTAAAAAGGTATGCAATTGGATTCAACAGACACATAATTTTGTCTTACGAATAAGGATGTTATTAATATCTACAATCAATAGATATATTTGGATGCCATCATGATAATTCTGAAGCTTATATGTATCTAAAATCGTTTGGATGGCAGCAAGTTTTCAATTCCTCAGTTCTGCAGTCCCATGATATAAAGCATCCTAATCCTTTCTAGTAATGCCCCTAGTCTTTTTATTTAATTCAGCTCCACATGCCAGAGAATGATCCTTCCAATGATAGTGCCTAAGATGCAAATTGTGTAAACGTACAAACATGACTACAAATTGTCACTATATGACTCAGGATGTTCTCCAAAAAGATGGTTAATACATTAAATGTACAAGTCTAGCCCCCTAATAAAAGAATAGGACTTCAAGCCTATTACCTGAAGATAAGATATCTCTCTCCAACTGAGCAGAAAAGTTCTGCAATAGAATGGTAGACAATGCTTCCTCAGTCAA